>NC_045450.1:43593733-43609003 GCF_002776525.5 Piliocolobus tephrosceles
CCCCCCCCCCCGGTAGCTGGGACTACAGGCGCCTGCCACCTCACCCTGCTAGTTTTTGTGTGTGTGTATTTTTTAGTAGAGATGGGGTTTCACCGTGTTAGGATGGTCTCGATCTCCTGACCTCGTGATCCACCCATCTCGGCCTCCCAAAGTGCCTTTGCTCACTTTTTAATGGGGTTGTTTTTTGCTTGTTGATTTAAGTTCCTTATAGATTCTAGATATTAGACTTTCATTGGACGTATCGTTTGTGAATATTTTCTCCTGTTCTGAAGGGTATTTGTTTACTCTGTTGATAGGTTTTTTTTTTTTTCCTGCTGTGTGGTGGCTCTTTAATTAAGTCCCAATTTGTCAATTTCTGTTTTTGTTGTGATTGCTTTTGAGGTCTTAGCCATAAATTCCTGGCCAAGGCTAATTTCCACAATGGTATTTCCTAGGTTTTCTTCTAGAAGTTAATAGTTTGAAGTCTTAGATTTCAGTGTTTGATCCATTCTGAGTTAATTTTTGTAAATGGTGAAAGGTAGGGGCCAGTTTCATTCTTCTGCATATGACTAGCCAGTTATCCCAGCAGCATTTATTGAACAGGGACTCTTTCCCCCATTGGTAGGACATTAATGAATTTTAAAACCAATGAGATTCTATTTTATATCCACTAAACTTACAAAAATTTCATTGGTCAGGACTTAACATTATCAAAGTTGGCAAAGAATATGAAAACAGGAACTCATATACTGTGGGAATGTCAAGAACCTCCACTTTTCTAGGTGTTTTACACTTTTCCAGAGTTGAATAGCAATATAACCTTAAAATCTTCCTATACCCTCAGAGACTGTCAGATGTGTCCAGAGAAGTTCATTGTGCAACAATGTTGATTGCAATCTGCTTGTGGCTGGAAAGAAGAAAATAACTAATTGAAAGGCATAAGTGGACATATAAACAATGGCATGCTCATTAAATGGGTTATATTACTAGTTAGGAATTAATTAGGTTGCAAGTAAAAAAGAAAACCAACGACTGTACCGTCAACAAAATGTGAATTCTGCTTTTCTGATTTGATATGAAGTCCAGAGGCAAGGCTACTTATTAGGAGAGCTTTACAAAAGTCATCAAGAACCCAAACTTCTTTACATTTCACTCTCTCCTATCTAGCAGGCAGGTCTTTCTCTTAATGGTTACAAAATGGCTGCACTGCCACCATGAATTACATCTGCATTTTAGGCAGGAAATAGTAAAGAGGAAAGAAATGAGGAGGAGGCAGCTGAACCATTGGGAACTCTCCTGAGCAAACCCCAGCCGAATTTGCTTACATCTCATTAGCTAGGACTGTGCCAGAGAGCTAAATCTAGCTGCAAGAAGCTTGGAAAGTATTGTCTAATTTTTCAGGGCACATGATTGCATTGAAAACCATGTTTCTCTTAGTAAAACAAAAAAGGGGGGGCATACTATTGGGTAGGCAGCTGGCACTGTCTGTCCCCTCTATTTAGAAGTTGAAAAGGATAAACTCTACCCACATTCACAACGTGGATACATCTCACCAACATAATTTGGGTAAAAAGAAATCTAAGTAACAGAACAATATCCTGGTATGATACAATTTATATGGTTTTTAAAAAACCACACACAAAGTAAGAATATCTGTAATTTACGAATACCTGTGTACGTATTTGTAAGGTAAAAACATGTTTGGGAAAGCTATACACTTTGGGGAAGAGTAAGAGAGGGGAAAAAATTAGAGCCGACTACAGAGGGAGTTTCTATCGTTTCTTTAATGTGTGATTGCTAAGTAAAAGTTCTAAGAATAAATAAAAGAATTAATTATGAACTATTTTATGAAATTATAGATAGGCACACTTCCAGGTTCCTAGTTGCAATGGTTTTCTGTTTTCAGGATCTTTTCTGCCAGACTTCCTAAGTATAAAAGAATGGACCCTGAGGTGACAATCTAATTAAATTGATATAATCATTTTCCAAGAATGAAATCTGTCCTTTAAAATCCATAATAAATATTTTGAAGAGAAAAATAAGAAAACATAAATAGGGATTTGCTTTTGGCAATCTATTAAATATTTAATTTTGAGTAAAAATGAAATAGTCAGTTCCTTATGTTATCCAATGCCCCCTGAACTCTGAAATTCTTGTGGAGGAAATTACAAAGATGAAAAGTAAATGCCATTTGATACAACAAGACAGTTGGAATTTTTTTAGTAATATGTGTTGCGTTATAAAACCATTATGAAAATGCATTGTTACGATAAATGATGAAGTTTGTAACATTTTTTTTCCAATTCTCGGATCAAGCTAAAGCTAAAAGTATTTACTGGTGGTAGTAATGGGATGAGACGGGCCACTGTAACTGATAAAAACATTTATGCTGAGAATTACCCTTATAATTTCTAGCATTTGTTTATACATTTATTCAATAAACTTTTATTAAACACTTTTTATATATGAAGTCTTTGCTATGTATGGGGAGTTCAGATATTATACAATTATTACTCTGATACTTAAGGAGCGAGTGAAGAACACAGACAAGTAAAGAAAGATACAATAGAAGAGGTCCTATGACTGCCTTTTTCTTTTTAAATTTAACAGAGTTTAACTGAGCAAAGAACTATTCATGAATTGGGCAGCCTTCACCCAGGATAGGTTCAGAAAGGCTCCAGTGTAGCCACATGGTGGAAGACTTATGGACAGAAAAAGGAAAGTGACGTATAGAAAATGGACGCGAGGCACAGAAACAGCCAGATTGGCAACAGCTTGGCGTTTGCCTTATTTGAACATGGTTTGAACAGTTAGTTGGCTGCCTTTGATTATGACTTGGAGATGGGAAGATGGAAAGGCTCAATTCACTTAATGGCTGTATCAGTCCAGATACCAACAGGAAATAGATGGTACACTCAAAGTAAGATAATGTGAGGTCAGTCGAATAAAGGACCATTTACAAAGGGTAGCCAGGGAATAAAAAACCGTAAGGCATAATGCATAACCCCAGGGCTGGGGTTAGTATCAGCTGCAGGTTCAGTGTGAAGAGAGGGAAGAAATGGTCAATGTTCTCCCTCCTCAGACCTGCTACCAAAGATCTTTGTTGGCTGGACACAACTGGAAGTCAGGGCTTGACCCCTCACAGGTGTTGGTCATGCAGGTGACCTTCTTGGGAAGGAGAAGAGGGTGGAGAAGGTTGGGGAATAGATGTGGACACAAACACAATATCCTGCAGTATGGTTTTAGCTGGACCTTGAAAAATAGAAGCAACTCACTGAGAAAGCTTTGTGAGGGGTGTGAGGTGGGGTGAGAAGGGGTAGGAGGTCTGGCAGTCTCGGTCAGGAAACTACGCAAAACGTGAAAGAGGAACTGTTTTATAGGTTTATTGTGTTTGGAATCTATTTTCACTTTATGCCATGGCACTGTAGAATATTGCATATATATTGCAGCGCTCTCTGGCCCTCTCTCTATCTCTTCTTTCTTTCTTTTCTTTTTTCTGAGATGGAGTCTCGCTGTGTCGCCCAGGTTGCAGTGCAGTGGCGCAGTCTCGGCTCACTGCAAGCCCCGCTTCCCGGGGTCACGCCATTCTCCTGCCTCAGCCTCCTGAGTGACTGGGACTACAGGCGCCCGCCACCACACCCGGCTAATGTTTTTGTATTTTTTTAGTAGACATGGGGTTTCACCATGTTAGCCAGAATGGTCTTGATATCCTGACCTTGTGATCCGCCTGCCTCAGCCTCCCAAAGTGCTGGGATTACAGGCATGAGCCACTGTGCCCGGCCTCTCTCTTTCTGATGTTGGGGGAAAATGTGCCTTGAACTCAACCTTGGCATGAAAATGTAACATTTTCTGTGTGTACCTGTCCACATGCCACGGACCTCTTTGGCAGCCACAGATTCTTTCTCAAAATACTCTTTAAAAATATCAAAAATAGGCCAGGCGCGGTGACTCACGCCTGTAGTTACTCCCTGCACTTGTGAGGTCAGGAGATCAAGACCATCCTGGCTGACATGGTGAAACCCCGTGTCTACTAAAAAACACAAAAAATTAGCCAGGCGTGGTGGTGGGCACCTGTAGTCCCAGCTACTCCAGAGGCTGAGGCAGAAGAATGGCGTGAACCCGGGAGGCGGAGCTTGCAGTGAGCCGAGATCTTGCCACTGCACTCCAGACTGGGCGACAGAGCGAGACTCAGTCTCGAAAAAAAACCAAAAATAAAAAAATACTATATTTAAGATTATAGAGGGCACACTTATGTTGAAATACTGTTATGAGAAATCTAAAAATTCTGATGCAGCAAAATGAGCTTCTTTGTTAATGCACTAAATAGCATGTTCTTGTGTGGGTCTATTAACTATCATAATTTCAATATAATGATGTAGTGATAAAGTATCTTGAGATAACAATTGTATTGTTAAATAGCAATATCTGTGATTTTCATTAATGACATAGTGCCAACTGAAGGAAATGTTACAATTCACTTAGCAGTTAATGAAAATTGAGGTATCATTTTTCCCACCCAAGTCTTGGAACCGTTGGAAGTCTGTGGACCCCACCTTGAAAACAGCTGTTTTGAAGTACATTTACCATGTCTTTAGACAAGTCACATGAATTATACAATTATTAAATTCAGCGAATAAGATGAATGCATATCTTATGTCAAATGTCATGCTAAGGAGATACATGGTGAAGGATTTTTTTTTTTTTGGACAGAGTGTCACTCTGTCGCCCAGGCTGGAGTGTGGTGGTGTTATCATGGCTAACTGCAGCCTCAACTTCCTCAGCTCAAGTAGTCCTCACACCTCAGTCTCCTGAGTAACAGGGACAACAGACAGGTGGCACCATGCCTGGCTAATTTTAAAAATTGTTTTGTAGAGATGGAGTCTTGGTATGTTGCCTAGGCTGGTCTTGAATTCCTGGGTTCAAACTATCTTCCTGTCTGGCATCCTGAAGAGTTGGGATTGTAGGTTTGAGCCACCACACCTACCTGGGAAATTTTTAGAACACTTCAAAATTCTGTGGAAAAATAAAATTATCCCCAAATGGCTCGTCATAAAATACTAGAATGCAAGAACTAAAAATTTCATTCTGCTCTTTGCCAGAGACAGTTAATAACACACAGTGATACTCATGGAATAATCTATGTTTAATGCAATAAAAAAACCCTATCATTGCTAAGTTTCTTTTTTAAATTTTTGTTTTAAGTTCAGGGGTACATGTGCAGAAGGTGCAGGTTTGTTACGTAGGTAAACTTGTGTCATGGGTTTTTTTTTCTAAAGTGCAAGTTACTTCATTACCCAGGTATTAAGCCTAGTACCCAAAAACCTCATCCTCTCCCTCCTCTCACCATCCACCCTCCAGTAGAGCCCAGTGGGTGGTTCTCCTCTATGTGTCCACGTGTTCTGATCATTTAGTTCCTACTTATAAGTGACAACATACGGTATTTGGTTTTCTGTTCCTGCATTACTTTGCTAAGGATGATGGCCTCCAGCTCCATCTCTGTCCCTGCAAAGGACATGTTGTCATTGTTTTTTATGGCTGCATAGTATTCTGTGGTATACCTGAGGTAACCACAAAATAAATTCAACCCAACTGGGGTCTACCAAGTGGGAGAAGGGATGAGGGAGAGAATAATATTCTTTTAGTTTTTTTAAAATTTGAATAGTACTTTTGTTGTTGTTCTGCATTAAGACTTTTTTTTTTTTTTTTTTGCTTTGACTTGAAATAAGTTCTTCGAGAGAGCATATTGCTTGGTTAGTAAGTAACTGGAAGTATGCATCAGAACTGTGAAATACATCATGCAAGAGACAAGCTAAATTTCTACAATAAAAATGTAACCTCTTTTTATGATACAGCTTTGGCCAATTATAGTTATTGCTAATTCTTATAATTGGATGCAAATCATGCCTTACTTCAGGAAATAAGCTGCAAAGATACTGTCTTCTATTAAATGTTATTACAGGTGTGTTACTTTTTGTTGAAGTAAAATAAAGATAAGTATTTACATGCTGTTTAGTCAGGGTTCTCCAGAGACACAGAATCAACAGAATATGTATATCCTTTTATCCATATATATATATCTCTCTATACTTGTATATGTGTGTGTTTGTGCATATGTGTGTGTATATATATATGTATATATAGAGATCTCATATGTCTTCTCTCATTCTGTGGGTTACATTCTCTGTTAGCAATATCTTTTTATAATCAGATACTCTTAATTTTAGTATAGTCCAATTTATCATTCTTTAAATTTACAGTTAGTGCATTATATGTCTTAAGAAAATCTTTATCTACATCAAGACCATTAAGATGTCCTGTATTTTCCTCTATGATTTTGACTTTTTATATTTAGTTCTGCAATCCATCTGGATTTTACTTTTGTACCTATTTTGAAGTAGATGACAAGATACATTTCAAGATACATTTTTTCCATATGGATAGCTAATTGACCCAGAACAACCACCAAAAATCCCCAGTCTATCCCATGTGACCATAGAGATCTATTTTTGAAAACTCTATGCTGTTCCATTGGTTATTTTGTCAACCCTTGTGCTAATGGGTCCGGAATTGGTGGGTTCTTGGTCTCACTGACTTTAAGAATGAAGCCGTGGACCCCCGCGGTGTTACAGTTCTTAAAGATGGTGTGTCCGGAGTTTGTTCCTTCAGACGTTCAGATGTGTCTGAAGCTGCTTCCTTCTGGTGGGTTCGTGGTCTTGCTGTCAGGAGTGAAGCTGCAGACCTTCGTGGTGTGTGTTACAGCTTTTAAAGGCAGTGCCTCTGGAGTTGTTCATTTTTCCGGTGGGTTCGTGGTCTCACTGGCTTCAGGAGTGAAGCCGCAGACCTTTGCGGTGAGTGTTACAGCTCGTAATGGCAGCGTGGACCGAAAGAGCGAAAGAACAAAGCTTCCACAGTGTGGAAGGGGACCTGAGCAGGTTGTCACTGCTGGCTCGGGCAGCCTGCTTTTTTTCACTTATCTGGCCCCACTCACATGCTGCTGATTGGTCCGTTTTGACAGAGTGCTGATTGGTACATTTACAATCCTTGAGCTAGACAGTCATAGAGTGCTAGTTAGCTAGATACAGAGTTAGCTAGATACAGAGTACCAATTGGTGCGTTTACAAACCTTGAGCAAGACACAGAGTGCTTATTGGTGCATTTACAATCCTTGAGCTAGACACAGAGTCACAGAGTGCTAGTCCTCCAAGTCTCCACCAGGTTAGCTAGATACAGAGTACCAATTGGTATATTTACAAACCCTGAGCTAGACAGAGTGCTGATTGGTGCACATACCATCCTCCTGCTAGGTATAAAAGTTCTCCAAGTCCCCATCCAGTTCAGGAGCGCAGCTGGCTTCACCCAGTGGATCCTGCACCAGGGCTGCAGGCGGAGCTGCCTGCCAATCCCGAGCTGCGCCTGCACCCTTCAGCCCTTAGGCTGTTGATGGGACCGGGCGCCAGGAGCAGGGGCCAGCTCCCGTAGGGGAGGATCAGGCTGCGCTGGAGCCCACCTCAGGGGGAGGAGCTCAGACAGGGCTGGTTGCAGGTTCTGAGCCCTGTCCCGCGGGGGGGCAGCTAGGGCCAGGCGAGTGCGGCACTGGCGGGTGGGCACTGCTGGGGACCTGGTGCAACCTCCGCAGCTGCTGGCCCGGGTGCTGAGTCCCTCACTGCCTTGGGCTGGCGGTGCCAGGCGGCCGCTCCGTGTGCGGAGCCCACCGAGCCACGCCCGTGCCCGCGAGAACTCACACTGGCCCGCGAGCGTAGCGCACAGCCCTACTTCTTGCCCGCGCAGTCCCGGTTCCCGCCTTCGCCTCTCCCTCCACACCTGGCAAGCAGAGGGAGGGGGCTCCGGCCTCAGCCAGCCCAGAAAGGAGCTCCCACGGTGCCTTGGCGGGATGAAGAGCTCCTCAAGCGCCGCCAGAGTGGACCTGGAGGCCGAGGAGGGGCTGAAAGAGTGAGGGCTGCTAGCACATTGTCACCTCTCACTAATACCACTGTGTCTTAATTAAGCTTTACACTTGGCCTTCATAGACGGTAGTATAAATCCTCCAACTTTGTTCTTTTCCTTTAAGATTTCTCAGATGTACCTTTCTTTAAATTGGATAAAATTAAGAATTCTGATTTAGAAGACAATGCAAACTAGACCAGACATAACTATTTAGATAATCACATCAGCTGACAGATAATCATAGATAATCCTTTATAGCACATGTATGACAGAATTCATTCCTGTTGACATCTCTAGCTTGAATTGAGATAAAGTCTAGTATAACGAGAAGCTTATAGGCTTTGAATTCAAGTCGAGTGAATCTTGTAGTACTAAATAGATTTCCCTGATTCAGGTTCAGTAAATATTTACTTGGCATCTACTATTTGCCAGGTGTTATTCTGTGCGTTTCTGCTGTAGCATATTATTAACTTCATTAACCTCTGTGATCCTCAATTTCCCTTTTTTTAGGATAAATTATTATAGAGATATTTTTCAATATTCCACCAAACTATACTCTTGTCTGAAAAACCAGTTACGGTTCCTTGGCTTTAAGTAACAGAAACTGACTCTGACCAAAATGGAATTTATTAGAGAGACACTGGATGACTCATAGAATCAATGAAAGGTTGCACAAAAGGCCACCAAGAAGGATGAGGATCAAGATAGCTCAGGAGAAGAACGTCAGGGAGAGTCTGAGTTCCCTATAACGAGAATCCAAAGCCAGATTTAAGTAATGATGATTTATTGGAAGTTCAAATCCCAGAGCAGAGAGTGAGAGCAAAAGGAAAGGAGGCAGGAAAGGATGGGGAACGAATGTAGGTGATGCATTACCACGTGGCCGTGGTTTCATGATGAGTCCTGGAGAGGCTCTGCTGGTTTCTCAGTATATATACCAGCTAAGTTATGCAGGGGGGATAGCTGAACACTGCAGAAGGCAATGGAACTTCAGTCCAGTGCAGTAAGAAACCCAGAGGAAACTTATTTGCCAGCCCCATTCCATCCCGTTTCCTATTTCCTGTTGATCAAAGGTTATCCCAGAGGGAGATAGCTACTCTACCCTTCTAGATTGGATCACTCAGTCCCTTCAGCAGTCGTCACATCCCATGCCCTGGGACTTGTGCCTTTTCTGTGAATCTAGAAAGATAAGGAAGAGCCAGAGCATGAGGCAGTGGGATTTGGTGGTCATGCATGGAGTTAAGGTCCCAGCAGTAACTGAAGTGGAACAAATAGCCAAGGGCCTAGAAGACAAGTGAGGTGAAGAGCATGTAATGATGTACATGTGATATGTCTCAAACTCATGAATTTGAGAAGTAGTGGTTCTTCAAAGTAATTTTTGCAAGGCAGATAAAAATGAAAAGGGGCCTGGGGATTTGTGGTTCATGCATGTAATACCAGCACTTTGGGAAGTCAAGGTGGGAGGATTGCTTAAGGCCAGGAATTTGAGACCAGCCTAGGCAACATAGTGAGTAGCTGGGCAGATGGCACGTGCCTGTGGTTCTGTTTACTCAGGAGGCTGAAATGAGAGGAGGCTTGAGCCCAGGAAGTTACAGTGAGCTATGATTACACCATTGCATGCTAGCTTGGGTGACAGAGTGAGACCCTGTAAACAGCAGCAGCAACAACAAGAAGAGACAAAAACCAAAAAACAAACCAAGCAAAACAAACAAACATATACGTGTGTGTGTGTGTATGTGTATGTGTGTGTATTTTAGTGCATCAAAATACTGCTCTTAATGGCTGAAATGAAAATGACAATAGTAGCAATGGCAAAGGTGTGGGGCAGCTGAAACTCAAATATTGCTGGTGTGAATGTGAAATGACACAGTCAGTTTGGACAAGAGCTTGGCAGTTTCTTATTCAGTTAAATACATACTTACCGTAAGACCCACCAATTCTCCTCCTTTGTATTTGCCCAAGAGAAATGAAAATATGCTCAGAAGATGTTGCACATACATGTTCATAGCAGTTTTATTAACCATGGCCAAAATCTGTAAAGAACATAAATATCCATCAACAAGCCAACAGATGAATAATATCCTCATTCAATGGAATACTCAACAATCTAGAGGAATAAACTACTGATTCTTTTAACAACATGGTGAATGATAAAAACATGGCAAGTGAAACAAGCTAGGGAAAAAAATTACACATTTTAGGATTCAACAAAGGCAAAACTAATCTGTGGCAGTAGAAATTAGAATCAGCGTTTCTTTGCGATGGGGAGAGAATTGACTACTCTGGGGCATGTGGGAACCTTTTGGGGTGATGTACATGCTTTATATATAACTTGATTGGAGTGGTAGGTACATGGGAGTTTATGTCAAAACACATAGAACTGTGGATATATTTTACTTAGTGCAGATTAGACCTCAATAAAGTTGATTTGAAAATGTTGCTCTTAAAGAGGAGTCAGGACACTCCTACATTGTGGGACAATGTACTCAGCTTATCAACCACTAACACCAACTGAAAAAGCGTCCGCCTGGTTTACCCATTTGTCTTCATCACAGATTGAGGGCAGGAGGGAAGGCAAATGTGCATGGCTCTTGGCTGATTTCCATTGCCCTATAGCCATTCATCTACCGTAGCTTTGTTGAATTCAGACAAACTTTTACTCACATGGTCCTATATCTTAATGTTGGAAGGCATGAAAAATTCTGAAAGACTATAGCCTCCTCTATACAGCGTCTTTAGGATTCTGATTTAGCCTTTATTTATTAACATTTCTATTCATGTCTTCCACATCAACCTAAATTTTTGTGTCACCACCAGTCCTTCCTCCTTTTAGCCCTGTTGCTTTTCTTAGCTTTTTGTTCCTCCATTATATTTCCAATGGGAGACACTAGGAAGGGGCTGAGGCAGAAACAGAAGAGAGTCTCCTAGGATTGGGGTGCTTGCCTCATTTTGTAACTAAGCATGGTTGCTGAGTCATTGAATCTGAAGTAGATAATAAATGGAGATCCAAACTTCCTCCCAAGTATCTTCTGGGTGGTGTGAGTGCTATGAGATCATTTGCGAGTTGCCTCATTTCAGCTCTTGGCTTGTTAATTGTTGGAATTTCCTAACAGATTCTGGCAATGGCTTGGCTGTTTCAGTTTCCAGGCTTCCTTTGAGTTCCACCTCTTTCTGAGTCTTTGTAGGTATTTCAAGGGTATGTTTGGAGATGTTGATACAGGGATTGCTAACCAGATGCCATTTTATACCAGCAAATCCACTTCCATTAACATTGTAGGATTCTCTTTAAAGAGGGCTATATTCTTCAGCAAAATTTATTCTAACCTAAATGTGTGCTGTTTAGTCCTGATTTTGTCAGTTCAAAAATCTCTACGTGTGCTTGCCAACTCTCTCGCTGTCATTTCTAATCAACCTGGCACTTCCTCCCTTGCCTATATCTGTGTAATTACATTAATAGGATAGTGTCCCAGGGGATTTCATCTATATTTTATCTTGCAAGTGAAAAAATCAAGGATCTTGTAAATCCCTATTTCTCGTGAAACTGCCTTCAAAGGACTGAGTACATGCCTATTTCCTTAGACTTTATCAGCGTGTAAAACGCTGTTACAATGAAACTGATACTACCTTTATTTTGCAGAGCAATAATTGGCTTTCTTTCAAAAACCTAACCCAGTTATTTCTAACTTGTTTTAGATAAAAGGAAAGTATATTTAGAAAGTGTCTTTACAGGTAAATTTAGAAAGATTAGGTAAGGTTGAGTTTGAACACATGGCATGCAGCTTATTAAAAGTGAGCTTTCCACCAAATCCTTTGACCCCTAGAGAAATGTTCTCCAATTTTAGGATACCAGGTTCAACCCCAGACCTAAAGGACTAGAATGTGTAATGTCTGGGAAGTGGGAATCTGAATTGTTAACAGCAGCCCAACCTGTGAGTTTCTGATGCTCATGTGTCCAGTCCACAATTTCAACATTACCCCCATCGTTCGAAGACTCAAATCAAGTGAGTTTTCACATATACAAAATAGAAATGGAGTCCTGTATTTTTATACTTGATCCAGTCAACATTGCTGAAACTCAGCCTTTTTTATTATGTAATCAAGTAATATATTTTCTCAGTAAGAACTTACTGAAGAGTTTCAAGAATTAGAAAGAGTAAAAAACATGCCATTCCGTTAGGGGAAATATATCTGTCACAAAGTCCATGCATTTTAAACTGGAAGAGAAATGCAGCCATTAGAATTTTTGTTTTAACTCAAACTTTCATAGTTAGCCAGAGTATTTATCTGTTTTATCTTAGAAATATTTTCTAGCTGAAAGTGGAGTGTAATATAGAACCATGTATACTGGTGAAAGGGTAAGGGAGGAAGGGAGACTAGGTCTAGTAACCAGAGAACTGAGAAGCGACACATTTTGAAGCATCATAAACAATAGAAATACTATATTCAAGACATTTCGAGCTATATGGTTTAGGGAAAATAGCACTAAGTTCCTAAGAAAAGAACTACATATTATCAAAGCAAAAACTGGTTTGCATAAAATGGTCCAGCATCATAACAAAAAGTTAAAATTATGTTCAGGGCCTTCTGGTAAAGACATTTTCATTTGCTTTATTACATTTTGGAAAAAGAAATTCTTAAGTAGCTTCTGTTAAAGCTTAGATCTACGAAAGGGAAGAAAAAAATGCTAAATAGAAGGGAAGAAAAGAAGCATATTTATGCAAAAGCAATGAGACTTTTGCTACTTTTCTTTACAGCAGAGTAAAAGGTGTCATATGCCAGTGACCTACTTTGGGGAATCAAGTGAAGCAGAATCAGGCTAAGATGTGTTTTGGGAGCCCTGCGGTGAGATTTTCAGTTGGATTTCTGCCAGTATTTGATATCAAATTTTAGAAACAAAGTTTCTGCAGGAACCTAAGAAAGTATGCCCCGGTGACTGAGAATGATGCTTTTGGACAATTAAAAACCATGAATGAAATTTGGATGATGGAATTCTTAATTTCCATCTAATATACACATGACTAATAGAGATATCATAATGATAATGACTGTTAGATACAAACTTGGTTCCAGCCACTGGAATAAGTGTTCAGTGCAAATTCTCGCATTTACTCATTGCATTAGTCCTATTCAGTATGTATTATTATAATTCCAGCTTTACAGGTGAGGATGCTGAGATTTAAAGTGATCAGAAAACTTACCTAAGGTAATATGACTGGTTAAGGGACGGATTTGAACTTCAAATCCCAACTTTAAACTGCTACACTAAACTACTACCACACGTGTGTGTGTATTTATAATTATACCAACATTCATATCTATGTTTGTTTGCACTCATAGTTATTCATAAACATTAATTATGTCTCTTTCTATAATCTTGATAGCATAGCTTTTTTCCCCCCAGAAAAGTAGATATTCACAGTTCAGTTGAAGAGACTACAAAAATCTAAAGGGAAACTTTTGAAACATTTGGCTTTGAGTTTTCCTTCTGTT
The DNA here is from genome assembly GCF_002776525.5 of Piliocolobus tephrosceles. NCBI lineage: Eukaryota > Metazoa > Chordata > Mammalia > Primates > Cercopithecidae > Piliocolobus > Piliocolobus tephrosceles. Next base: position 43,607,144 of record NC_045450.1, read on the forward strand.
CGGCTGAAGTTACTTCAACATCAGCATCAATATAGAATATACACTTTGTGAGAGCAGGGACTGAATTCCTTCCTTTTTCTTTCTCTAGTTTCTTACTGCTGCCGTGTAATTAATAGTGCCAACACAAATCAGACACTGCTTTATACATTTTTTTGCATTAATGAGCAAATTAAACAATCAAATGACTCTCAATTTTTCTCTCTCAGAGACAATCTCTTCAAGAGTAGTGAATGGAAGTCATTCTGATTTTGATGCTTCGGAAACCGTGGGATTTTCTAGATTCAAAGAATGAATGATTTGTGGCTGAATGTTCATTCCTTTTCTCTTACTTCTCTAAGACTTGGATGGTGGTCAGGATTGATTAGTTTTCCAAGTAAAGCATTCAAATGCAGTCTGATCACCTGGTATTGACAACAGGTGCTGAAAGGGTAGAATGGATTAAGGAACTCTCATGAAATAAACATTTGGGTTAGGATTTTTGGAGATACTATCTTTATTTCTAATTGCTTTAACTCATGAGTTGAAATTAATTTGGAAACAATTATTTTTTAATAAACGAAGTCAGTATCACAGTGCTGTCTGTCCATTTGAAAACAAATGTCTCTGGATCTCCATAGGAAAAATAAAAACAATTAAATTGGAGGCTACCTAAAACTAGTCCTTGTCATTCAGAATAGCTTGAGGCTGCTCACATCATACATACCTTGGGCATATGCTGAAGAGAAAACAAAAAAATCGTGGAGAGATTAATTTAGGTACATTATTCTGATAATTCCTAGCGAAGGATAGTCACTTTTGTCTTCCATGTCCTCTGAGCCTTTTTATGAACTGATAGTTTGGAGCTAATGAAAACCAAGCTTTCAGATTTCCTGAGTCTCATTTAGACAGTCAGTAGACTGCCCGTCCAGAGAGGGACATCCGGTGCTTTCCAAAAAAATTCTCTAGTGTGAGGCTGTGGATTTGACTATGTTAGAGAGATTGTGAAAATTCAATACAGGGATTTCCTTATTTATTTTATTAAATATTTTTTTTTGAGACAAGATCTCCCTGTATTGCTCAGGCTGGCTCAAACTCCTGACCTTAAGTGATCCTCCTGCCTCAGCCTCTTGAGTAGCTGAGACTAGAGTCATGCGCCACGGCACCCAACTCTGGAATTAATTTTAAATCCAACTTTACCACCTAATTGTATGACCTTTGGCAAAATGCTTGCTTAGTTTAAGCCTTTCTACCTGTAAAATGGGAATAATGGGTACCTTTATGAACATTAAATTAAATCTGTATGTGTACACACACACACATAGCATGTTACATGGCAGACAGTGCGTTAATAATACAGTAGTTAATACTACTGAATCGGAGTAGTGTTACAGTTTCTTGTGTCTTGCTGGTGTATTTTCCTCAGTGACAGACAGAAAAGATAACACAAAAGGAAACCCAGATAATTTTGGCTACAGTGGATGTTTTATAATAAGCTATTTAAACTACGTCTTGTCATATTTAAGCAACATAGTCAGTCATACAATATGATCCCTAAAATTTCCCATTAACAACAATTGCCTCTGCTCATATTTTTCCCACACCTCAGCCAAATATATACAACTACAATCCCCGATTACTGCTACCACTCATGACTACCATCACCGTCTCCCACACAACCTTCAACTACAACCACACCCCACACAACTACCACCACGACTAACACTCCCACTCACAACTACCCTCATCTCCTGCACAATGTTCAATGACAGCCACACCCCACACAGCTACCACCACCATCACCACCACTACTACCACTCACCGCTGCTATCACCATTTCCCACACAACCCTCAATTACAACCACACCCCACAGAACTACCACT
>NC_045450.1:43609013-43711768 GCF_002776525.5 Piliocolobus tephrosceles
ACCACCACCACCACCACCACCACAACTCCCACCTACAGATGCCCCCCACATCATCACCATTACTACCTACAGTTGCTACCACTCACAACTGTCACCACTATCTTCCTGAATTGCTATCTCCATCATCATCATCACCTCTCATAAATCACATCCTCCATCACCACCGTATCCACAACGATTACCTGAAACTATCACCACCGTTACCCATAGCTACTGCCACCCACAAATGTCACCATTATCTCTCCCGTAACTACCACCTCTACTACCATAACCTCTACCTGCAGATACCATCTTCCTCACCACTATTACCCATAATTATCACCACTGCCACCTCCCTCAACTACCACCATACAACCTACAACTACAGCCACACCATGCACAACTACCATCACCTACCAGAATCACTCACACCTGTCACTCCTGCCACCCACAACTGCCACCATGCCCTCATCACCTCTGCTAATACCACCACCATGGTCGCTTCCTTTTCTTAAGGAAAAGTGCAAGTTATTGGGAGAAAGTCTTGTAAAAACCAACTGGAAAAAATATTCCAGAAAAGTAATTATTTCTTTGCTTTTCTTTCTTCTTTTTTGAGACAGGGTCTCACTCTGTTGCCCAGGCTGGAGTGCAGTGGCATGATCTCAGCTCACTGCAGCCTCAGCCTCCCAGACTCAGATGATTTCCTGCCTTAGCCTCCCAAGTAGCTGGGACTACACCTATGCACCACCATGCTCAACTAATTTTTTGTATTTTTGTTTATGGAGACAAGGTCTCATTATGTTGCTCAGGTTTGTCACGAACTCCCGGGTTCAAGCAGTCTGCCCGCTTCAGCCACCCAAAGTGCTGTGATTATAGGCATGAGCTGCCTCATTTGACCAGTAATTCTTTAAAGTAATTCTGAACATCTTTTTTTCTACTTCTAATCTTTTACAGTTAACATTTTCTATTGCTGAAAAAGTGATTCCTTTTAAAACACTTCTCATAAAATTGCCAGGAGGATACTGTACCTCTGTTACATAAATTTTGGCTTTCTCAATAAGTTCAAAACGATAACTCTGCTGCTTTAAAAAATGATTTCAACTTTTATTTTAGATTCGGGGGTACAGGTGCAGTTTTGTTATGTGTGAATATTGTGTGATGCTGGGACTTGGGGTACTAAGTCTTATCACCTAGGTACTGAGCATAGTACCGAATAGTTTTTCTACCCTTGTCCCCCTCTCTTTTCCCCTTTTAGTAGACAACAGTATCTACTGTCATCTTTGTGTCCATGTGCACCCATTGTTTAGCTCCCACTTATAAGTGCGAACATGCAGTATTTGGTTTTCTGTTCCTGTGTTAATTCACTTAAGATAATGGCTTCCAATTCCGTCCATGTTGCTGCAAAGGACATGATTTCATTCTTTTTTTTATAGCGTGTAGTATTCCATCGCATGTATGTACCACATTTTCTGTATCCAGTCCACTGTTGATTCCATGTCTTTGCTATTGTGAATAGTGCCACAGTGAACCTGCGAATTCATGTGTCTTCTTGGTAGAAAAATTTGTTTTCTTCTGGATAGACACCCAATAGTGGGATTGCTGGGTCAAATGGTAACTCTGTTTTAAAGTTCTTTGAGAAATTTTCAAACTGCCTTCTGCAGGGGCTGAACTAATTTACATTCCCACTAACAGTGTATAGGCGTTTCCTTTTCCCCACAGCCTAACCAGTATCTGTTTTCTGCCTTTTTAATAATAGCCATTCCACCTGGTATGAGATGGTATCTCATTGTGGTTTGGATTCACATTTCTCTGATGATTAGTGATGTAGAGCATTTTTCTCATGTTTGTTGGGGACTGGCATGTTTTCTTTTGAGAAGTGTCTGTTCATCTCCTTTGTATTCTGCTGCTTCTCTTCAAAGTTTGACTCTTCTACATATATTTATATCATACACTATAAATATGTTCCTCATTTGTGCTGACCTCATTCATATATAAACACAGGGGAAGGTAAAGAGTTAAATTCTAATATACTTTAATAATATAATAGAAAATGCATTCTCTTGGAAAAAGTGTAATGTTTATTTAAGACTGTTGGCCTATCCTCATGTTTGTCAGGTATGTGTAGCAGGATGAAAAACATTTCATTTGGTTTAAAGCACCTTTTTGGAGAAAGGGAGGTGCTGGTTACTGTAATAGTTTAGTACATTTTTTTAAAAACAGTCTATTTCACTTTAAAGTTTAAAAATGCCCACTCCCTTCTGCATAGGAGTGGGCATTTTTCCTCTGAGGACTCATTTTAAGAGCAGTTTTTCTAAAAAGATGAGTTTCCCGGACAATGTTTAGAAATGTGGGGTAGAGAGAGAGAGGGCTTTATTTCTACTCCATGCTCGTCATGACTCTGTTTTTTCGACCCAAAGTGTAAGCTTTCATTAAATTTATCAAGTGCGTTTTTCCTTTTTTTTTTTTTTTTAAGTAGGCATGGACTACAACGAACTTTTAATTAATCATGAGGTTGAAAGTTTCATCATTTATGGTTAAAAAAAGCCTTCCATGGAGTAGTTTTCTTGAGAAGTATTCTGAATTATTAGCTTGCATACAAGCTAATAGAACTCTTGAGCTGGAGAGAAGAAAAAGAGAAGTGGCCTTTATAGTGACGACAGGTTAGCGTGGTGACACTCTGATAAGGAACAGAAACTGGGAAAAATAAGGCCTTGCCAAATGTAGATGGTTTCCTGGGTACCTTCTGTGCATGTGGGGAATTCAACTACCCGTTACCTATTTATATATCCCTGCTGTGTTGTTAGTACCAAAGGAAATAACTTGCCCAGTTTTCTGCCCACTAAATAATTATTTATTGAAAAATTAAATTAGTGAAAGGGAAATTTTTATATCTGTTTTTCTTGCTTTCAAACATAGTTTATGCACATAAATTACTTTGGAAATCAAATGCCCTGCTTGTGAAAGAGAATGTTTATTTTGGAAATGTACACAAAGCATGAGAAAAGGACATAATGGTGTGTGGTTCTCTAGAAGTTTTTACAAACATCAAGGAATATGACAGCTATTGCCCAATGTCTCTCATCTGTGAATATGCTGGGCTGCCTCCCAAATATCCATTTCTTTCTTTTTTCTTTTTTTTTTTTTGAGATGGAGTTTTGCTCTCGTTGCCGAGGCTGGAGTACAATGGCACAATATTGGCTCACTGCAACCTTTGTCCCCTGGGTTCAAGTGATTTTCCTGCCTCAGCCTCCGGAGTAGCTGGGATTACAGGGACACGCCACCATGCTGGGCTAATTTTTGTATTTTTAGTAGATAAGGGATTTCACCATGTTGGTCAAGCTGGTCTTGAACTCTTGACCTCAGGTGATCCATCCACCTTGGCCTCCCAAAGTGATGGGGATATGGGTGTGAGCCACTGTGCCTGGCCCTAAATGTCCATTTCTATGTGCAAAACTCAAATGATTTGCTCACGCTAATTTGTCTGCTGTTTCCTCCAAAGATCAATGAACTTCTTGAAAAATACACAATGAACTTCTTGAAAAATACACAATGAATGAGAGTGACCTATAATTTCAGAGAATTACTGCTTGAGCATAGTTTCATTAAAAATGACTGCTAGACACTATTCACAATAGCAAAGACTTGGAACCAATCCAAATGCCCATCAATGATAGACTTGAATTAAGAAAATGTGGCACATACACACCATGGAATACTATGCAGTCATAAAAAAGGATGAGTTCATGTCCTTTTCGGGGATATGGATGAAGCTGGAAACCATCATTCTAAGCAAATTATCACAAGGACAGAAAACAAACAAACACTGCATGTTCTCACTCATAGGTGGGAATTGAAAAATGAGATAACTTGGTCACAGGGTGGGGAACATCACACACCAGGGCCTGTCGGGGGGTGGTGGGCTGGAGGAGGGATAGCATTAGGAGAATACCTAAAGTAAATGATGAGTTGATGGGTTCAGCAAACCAACATGGCACATGCATACCTATGTATCAAACCTGCATGTTGTGCACATGTACCCTAGAACTTAAAGTACGAAAAAAAAAAAAAAATGCCTGCCAGAATACAGTTAAACAACCAGCCTGGAACAAACAAACCACGGTCAATTAGATATAGAAGGTAGACTCCTCTTCTAATTGAGAACCTATTGCTGCTATGAACCTCATTGTACAATGTCTCTTTGAGACCCTGCTTTCAACTCTTTTGAGTATATACCCAGAAGTGAAATTGTTGAATCATATGGTAACTCTATTTTTATTTTTTTTGAAACATTGTTCTGCTGTTTTCCACAGTAGCTGCATCAGTTTACATTCCCACCAACAGTGTACAAGGGTTCCAATTTCTCTACCTCCTTAACATCCTGGTGGTTGTGAGATGGTTGGTATTTCATCGTGGTTTTGATTTACATCTTCCTAATGATTAGTGATGTTGAGCATCTTTTTATATGCTTTTTGGTCATTCATATATCTTCTTTGGAAAAATATGTTAAGTCTTTTGCTTAATTTTTATTTGGGTGGTTGTTTTTGTTGTTGAGTTGTAGGAGTTCTTGATACATTCTGGATATTAATCCCTTAACAGACTATGTGATTTGCCAATATTTTCTACTCCATAGCTTCCTTTTCACTCTAATTGTGTGTTTTGATGCACAAAAGTTTTAAATTTTGAGTAGTCCAATTTATCTATTGTTATTTTGTTGCCTGCTTTTAGGGTCATATACAAGAAATCATTGCCAAATCCAATATCAAGAAGTTTCCCCCCATATTTTGTAAGAGTTTCAGAGTTTAGCTCTTATGTTTGTCTTTGATTCATTTTGAGTTTGTTTGTTTTTTTTTGTATATGTGTAAAGTAAGAAGAGTTCAACTTCATTCTTTTGCATGTGGACATCTGGTTTTCCCAACACCATTTGTTGAACAAACTGTCATTTTGTCATTGAATGGTTTTAGCAACCTTGTTGAAAATCATATGAACATATATGTAAGGGTTGTACTTCTGGGCTTGCCAAATCTTTTGATGTTTCAAAACAAAGCAGATTCAGAATTTCATGTGTAATAGTATTTTAAAGTATAACAATGTAAATGTAAAAAAATAAAAATTAAAGGACTACAGAGCCAAAACAAACAAAACACAAATATACAACATATATGGGCCAGTTTTGAGTCCATTGGGCATTAGCTTGTTGCTTTTATTCTGAAGAGAACAGAGATGGATGGATATATATATATGCATACAAGAAAATGTTCTTCTCTAATGCATTTACGGTTAAGCAATTTTTTTTTTTTTTTTGGAGGCAGAGTTTCACTCTTTTGCCCAGGCTGAGTGCAGTGGTGTGATCTCGGCTCACTGCAACTTCCACCTCGCAGGTTCAAGCAATTCTTTTGCCTCAGCCTCCCATATAGCTGGGATTATAGGCACCTGCCATCATGCCCAGCTAATTTTTGAATTTTTAGTGGAGACAGGGATTCGCCATGTTGGCCAGGCTGGTCTCAAACTCCTGACCTCAGGTGATCTACCCCCTTCTTGGCCTCCCAAATTGTTAGGATTACAGGCATGAGTCACTGCGCCTGGCCCAATTAAGCAAATTTTTGTAGAGAAGTATTAGTATGGAAAAATAGGTCATTTTAGTTTTGCTAGAGGGGTGAAGTAAGAAGTAAAGTGGGATTCTGAAGCCATTTTCCCTTTGCAAGGGTAGGCAACGTTACCCATGGAATGTTACCCATGTATCTCTCCAAAAGCTCAGTTTCTCTAAGGATGTAAAGATGAAAAAAGAGAGAAGAAGGAAGCTAGCATTTGTCAAATGATAAATCTATGTCAAGTGCTTTACAAATTTTAGCTTATTGTCTTCCAAAAATTTCCGTCTAGATTGTCTTTTATTATTCCCTTTAAAAAACTCCCAAATGCTTAAAGTTAAGAAGAGGTGGGGAGTTTATTTTAGGTTACAGTGAATGGCAGAACCAGAATTCAGACAGTTCAGCCATCCTCCAATATTTGCATGATCCATCGAGATACTACATTGTCTTTACATAAAAGTTTCCCAGTGACTGAGATGGGAAGCCAGGTGGCTAAGTGCAGGAGAAGAGATCGTGCTTCTTCATTAGTTCTTTTAAAATAATCAACTAGATTTAAAGGAAATAAAGATAAAATCAGGGCCATGCATGGTGGCTCATGCTTGTAATCCTAACACTTTGGGAGGCCAAGGTGGGAGGATTTCTTAAGCCCAGAGTTCAAGACCAGCCTGGGCAACATAGCAAGACCCTATCTCTAAAAAATATACAAAAATTAGCCAGGCGTGGTGGAGCATGCCTGTAGTCCTAGTTACCCAGGAGGCTGTGGTAGGAGGATTGCCTGAACCCAGAAGGCCGAGGCTGCAGTGAGCTGGGATCATGCCACTGCACTCCAGCCTGGGCAACAAAGCAAGACTCTCCTTCTTAAAAAATAAAAATAAAAAATAAATAGAAATCAAATCTTCCTGGCTTTACACTGTGTTATTACCTTAGTATAAGCCCCAAATCCATCAATTTATGCAAGTGTTTGCACCCTATAATTAGATTTTGTCGTTTTAACTAAGTTCCTAACGTGTGGGCACTTAGTAATTGGTGACAATTATTATTCTGCATCATAATAATGAAAAATTTGAAAAACCATAATTACTGAAAGCAATGGTTTTTCAACTACCACCTTTTGGGAATATGAGTGAGTTTCTGAATATATAGGAAGCTTTTAAACTTGCAAGTCCCTTCTTATGTCAACAAGCCACATGTGCTTCTTTGAGGATACCAAAAGCAGGGCATAACTCGCGGAATCACAGATTCTGGGCCACAAAGGACCCCGGATAGCTCAGTTCTCAGATTTTCCTCATGGTGAAACTAAGGTTAAGTGTGTTCTTCATGTCCAGAGCCAAGACTAGAAGTGAGCTCTCTTCAATCTTAGTGCAAGACTTTCTCTGGGACATCTTTCTTTATTTGCTAGATGCTGCTCTGCAGCTAATGCAAGAGACCCTGAAATTCATAATGGCATTGAATAGTATCTGTACGCTAAATATTCTACACGTCTGTGTTTCTTCTTTCTAAAATACATGTAGAGGTTACTGTGATTTTTAGTGTTCACTGAACAATTCAGCAACTTGCTGAGCACTTATATGAACAAGGACTGTGCAAATTGCTCCATATACAGTAGTGGGCTTAATGACACAGCCTTACACCTTCATGAAGTTTATATTCTGATGAAATGCGACTGACAATAGATGGTTAAACAAGCAAAGCTAAAGCATTACAGTTGGCAAAACAGAATCTATGAAGAGACATAAAACAGGGTGAGGATAAAAAGTGCAGGCAACTGATGTTTGCTCTTTTTTATTGACAGGTTCAGCAAAGGGCTCACTTAGCTGAAAGGGTAATGTCTGAGCACAGACTTGCAGGAAAAGAGGGACCCAGCCATGGGGGTGTCTGAGGAAGGAGAATTAAAGGAAAAGGAAAGACCTTAGATGTCAGTGTGCCTGGAGTGAAGTGAGAAAGAGAACTATATATATCATAGACTACATATGAAAAGTCCATATTATACGTTGAGGAGGTTATAATTTATATGAAAATATTAACTCTTAGGAAAAATATCTCCTAATCAATGTTAACATTTTGATCTATCTTCAGCTCTGATCTCCAGTCCTGTCGTCAACCAACGTATTTTATCTTCCGTTATATAAGCTTCAGAATAGCAGGGATCTTGCCTATTCTGTTCATTGTTTTATTCCCTCTGCCTAGAAGCATGGTCAGTTCCTAATAAGATGTTGAAAATATCTGTTGATATAAACTGCAGATGGCCCCATGTATTTATTGCAATAAGCTTTTTTTCCCGAATAATATGTCCATACACTTTAAAATATTGAAAAGTGCTATTGTAAAGAAAGAGCTGGGCTATAGAATCTTATGATATAGAGAAATAGTATTAATAACAGACTGTTTCCTAGGGTTTTTGTGAGACATAGATATGGTAATAATATAAGCTGAACACCTCGTGTAGGGTTGGCAGATACAAGGTGCTCAGTAATGATTCCTAATGGCTACGTTCCTCTTGCCCACCACCTCTTTCTCTTTTCAGATTCTGCTTTTGGAATGCGTCTCTGATATGAGCAAGTAAACACTGAGCAGAGAAATTGGAACAATTGTTCAGTCTTCTAAAATTTCACTATCTATTGAAAACAGAACTGGATAAAATTGTGCACAGCCACCTTATTCTAGGGTCCTGGCATGAACTTGAGCCCTGTTCCTCCTTCTGTCACAATATGTCAGAAATCCTGTGGAGACTTTCCCTCTATAGACCTTTCAATAACTGACAGTTCAAAGATGAGTCAAATAATTAAGACAGCTCTATTTGACATAATCAAGAAACATTGCTCTGGGAGTTGGGGAAAAGATAGTATAACTGCCCTTATATATAGCAAGCCTGTTGAATTACAAATGAATGAACCAATGGCAAAGGGAGAATTCAGAACTTGATGCTAAGTGCCCGGTCCACACTAGGCATTTTGCTAGATGCTGTGAGAAATGTGGTAGTGAAATAGAATGTTAGAATCAAGTGGACAGAAGGAGACAGTTACTAACAATGAAAGAAGTGTGTGCGGGGACAGCATGAATGATGACGAGGCTGAGAATGGATTGGAATGGCTGAGGGAATTAGGGGAGGTTCAGTGAGGAGCTGGCATATTAAGTGTGTGTAGAGGAATGAGGAGAATTTTGTAAGGGGGATTCTAGCAAATGCAGTGCTGTAGTCTGCAGGTTAACAGTGAAATCTGGGGCACCAGCAAACTTTAGCTGTAAATGGAGTCTACCACATTCTTAGCCGTCTGACCTCTAAGTTTCAGCTTTCCTGTCTGTGCAATGGAGTGGGGTTGGAAAATAGGCTTGGTATAAAGATTAAATGAGATGATCCACATCAGGGACTTGCACAGGCTTCAGACCTGGAAAGGACTCAATAAATATTAGCTACTATTGTTATTACTATTATTTTCCATTTTAACCAGATGCCAATTTTTGTGCAATGGCGTAAGTCCAGAGAAGCCAGGCAGAACTCAGATGACAAAGAGCCTATTGTGGATTTCAGTGTGTAAATTCTGCCCAGTAGGGTACAGAGGAAGGAACGCCCGCATTTTGAGTGCTCACAGGGCTCCAGGTGCTGCAGGTTTTGGAAGGAACAGATGCAGCCCTACCTTCTAAGTACTTCGTGAGAGTCAGGCAAGAACCCATGTCATTCTGAATGCAAGAAAGACTGTAATCAGCTTCTGTAAAAGGGGTGCAAAAATAGCATGAAAGCATAAGTGCGAATCATCAGTTTCACTTAAAATATTAAGAAGAGGTGACATTAAAATGCATCTTTAAAAAAGAGCTATTAAAAAATGAGTCCAAACCTGTTTCTGATTCTAGAAGTGCCACCACTTTCCTGGCTGTGACATCTGGGTGAATTGCTAACGTCCCTAAGCCTCAGCTTTCTTATCTATTAAATAGGGATAATATAATACCTATTGCTTAGAGCTATTGTGGGGTTTATGGAAGATAATCCATGTAGAGGGGCTTACCCAGGACTATGCTAGGAACTGGTTCAATAAATCACTGCTATATATTAGTATTATTTCAAGACTGTTGTATAGAATACAAAGCACTTTCTTACACATTATCTCGTTTGATCCTTAAAACATCCTTGTAACATTGGCAAGATGGACAACTATCATTCTGCTTCAACTGGCGAGGAAACTGAAGTTTGAAGAGATAAGTTTATCAAATCACAAACAACTGGTATGGGTCCTAGTAAGGGCTCAGTGCCAAATCTAATATCCTGAACACATCTTCCCTCATTTCTCTCTGGGGAATACCCTCAGAAGATGTAATTGTTTTGTTAGTTTTAAAGCTACGGTTTCTTTTTTTTTTTTAAATCAGAATTAAATTGTTTTATTGTTACTGGGATGTGGTCACTTCTGCAGTCAAATCTTCTGCTTATGGAAGTAGGTAGGATCAGATTAAAATCTAAATAAAATGAATTTGCAATAATTATGTGGAAAATCATAGCTGAAGCAGAATTTAAAAGATTGACTTGGTTCACTACAGTAGTATTCACGTTAGCTAAAAGATGGAGGCAATGCAGGTACCTATTGACAGATGAAGGGACAAGCAGAATGTGGTGTATACCTACAAGGGAATATTACTCAGCCTTAAAACGGAAGACAATTCTGACACATGCTACAACATGAATAAAGATATGGTTTCTTTATAATTTCAGTGCTTCTTTCATTCAAATGAAACCTCATGGAAACCCCTAACTTAGGCAACAATAAATAGAACTGCTCTGTTGAAAGACTGAAGACTATAAGATTCTCTCCTTTCGTTTTCCCCTAATGGCTGCATACAACCCAACTTGAGAAAATAAAAAAGGCTTAAAGCAAAGTTCTGGATTTGGAGTGTGGAGAACAGCACAGGCAAGGGCTTCGTGGCCTGGAAGTTCATGGTCTTTTCACAAGCGCTCAAAGAGTCTAATGCTTCATTCTTGGCCAGATGAGCTTGCACAAGGCAGTGTGGTTGTCTGTAAGTCTAGTGGCCTGAGCCTTACAGAGTCAGAGCCCATGATGTTTCCTAACTGTGGGACCCTGGGCATGCGTCGTCGTCGTCGTCGTCTTTTTTTTTTTGAGATGGAGTTTCACTCTGTCGCCTGGTTTGGAGTGCAGTGGCGAGCTCTCGGCTCATTGCAGCCTGACCTCCTGGGTTCAAGCAATTCTCTTGCCTCAGCCTCCCTAGTAACTGGGACTACAGGCACTCACCACTGCCCCCCGGCTAATTTTTTTGTATTTTTAGTAGAGAAGGGGTCTCATTATGTTGGCCAGGCTGGTCTTGAAGTCCTGACCTCAGGTGATCCACCCTCTTCAGCCTCCCAAAATGCTGAGATTATAGGCATGAGCCACTGTGTTTGGCCTTGCTTCTTAAATTCTCTCTGGCTCATCCTCTCATTCACAATGTGCAAGTAAAAATAACATTGACCTCATGGGTTATTGTGAGAGGTAAGTTTGATAATAAACAGCATTTTGAAATATGCTTGCCAATATAGTAAGGGCTCAATAATCATTTATTGCAAATACTTTCACCTTTTGGGGCCTCTCATTTCTGCAGAATAAGAATAATAATTTGCCAAGAGATTTTTTTGTCAGACTTAAATGGGGTAATGTATACAACATGCCTGACACAGTGCCTGGCACGTGACTAATGAAATAGAAGTCATCATAATAAGAAGACTACTGACCATGATAATTATCTGGGTGACTTAACTCTTTTCTCTGAATCCTAACTTTCCCCAGTAACACATATCCTGTCTTGTGTTCCCAGTTTTCTCTTCCCCTGCTCTGCCCCTGCTCACACATGAAGGATCTTTGCTGTTTCTGACGTCAGTCCCTGGACCCTTTCCACAGGAAAGGCTCATGTCCTCCAATTAGACCAATACCATTGACCCAGGCCCTTTGGCAATCCTGGTGCTTTCCATATTAATTTGACATCTGCACTTCACCTTGAAAAAATGCTAATTGCAGCAGGGATCTGAGGACTGTACGAAACACGGGTTTGCAGGAGTCTATGGTGTGCTAGCGATAATTGCAAATTTAATTCCCTTTGAGAAGATGTACAAAAACCTGACCACTCCCATCAGCCCAGAAGAAATTAGAATCTCTGAAATCAAGTGAAATGAACCAAGTGAAAGGAGAAAATATCATTTCTAAAGGAAAAAGCTCAGAACTTTATTATTTAAAATCTCCCTTTAAAAGTTTGGCTTAGAAACAGTGATTTTTAGCTCATTCGTTTACATTCGGCAATTAATTTTTCAGAATTAGTATTCTGAAAAGAAAAAATGGATCCAATCTTATTTTACAGAGACAAGTTTAATTTAAAATATAAGTAAATAAAAAGGAGAATTGTAGGCAAAAGTTCATTGTGTTTTATTATCATCAAAGGAACAGTAATTTAAACTAAGCCAGCAGTGCCATTGAATAAGAAAAAATATAATCTTAAGTTTGAAGAACAACTGTATTGAGGTGTTTTTTATGTATCATAAGATTCTCCTATTTCATGAATGCAACTAAATGAGTTTTAGTAAATTTACTGAGTAGTACAACCATCACCTTAAATCAGTTTTAGATCATTTTCACTCCCCTAACAAGATCATGTTTATTTACAATTAATGCTCATTTCTACCCCCAGTCCCTGGCAACCACTAATTTACTTTCTGTCTCTATAAATTTGCCCTTTCTGGACATTTCATGTAAATGGGATCCTGTAATATGTGGCCTCTTGTGTGTGACTTCTTTCACTTGGCATAGTGTTTTTGAGCTTCCTTCATAATGTACCATGTGTCAGTAGTTTCTTTTTATTGCTGGATAGTGTTTCATTGTATCGATAGACCATGTTTTTGCCTATCCATATGTCAGCTGATGGCATTTAGATTGTTCCCAGTTTTTGTGTATTGTGATGTAATCTTATTTTTACAAGACCAAATGTTTTACAATCTGGTCCTCTGTTGGCTCTTCTCTCCTGAGCCTAAACAACTTGGGAAGTTATGGAACAGAGTGGAAGGCAGCACCTATTAACAACCCATGGCTTCCAAAGTGTCTGTCTTCCTCAGCTTTCTTTGTTCCACTCTGTTTAATACATTACATCAGAAGAAGAGCAGCATTTTCTGCATTTTTGAGGCCTAGTTCAGGTCCATAACTATAAGGAACCACAGATGATTTTTATGGACAGTGGGGAAGGCAGACTGCTCAATGTTCTGTGGTGCAGGTCAAATCCCCCACCCACATTTTGCAAAATTTCCTCAGTTAAAATTTTCTTCGCATCCTAATTGAGGCCATATGTCAAAAGTAAGTGGGTGAGCAGCTCCCCAGCTGAAATTATTCATTTAGTCTATTCTTACTCACATTTTAAATATAAATATGAACCTATCATGAAAGTGTCAAAAGCTCAGTTGGTTGCACTTTCATGGTTTATGCTTTGATGTAACAACATTATTCATCTTGCTCAGGATGGCATAAGAGAGAGTATTTAGAACCCCAGATATCTCCAAAGGATCTCAGGCAACAAAATGAGAAACAGAGAGAGGTAGAGAGAGAGAAGCAAATGGAAAATAGGAATGAATTCAGCTCTAGATATTTTCAATTGCATGGTCTGCATTTGATAGAATGAATTTACTTCTGAGCAGCCAACATTCGCCACGTGCCTATTACATGTAGAATGCAGAATCCTCAACCATTAGCTGGGGGTGCAACGATAAAAATGTTCATGCATTGGATTGCTAACAATATTTATTGAGTAACAATTTTGTTCAATGCACTCTATGTGTACTAGGCATTTAAAAGTGCAAACCAACTTGGTGCTTGTCCTCGTGGACCTAGTAGCCAACTGGGGAGCAAGATAAAGAGTCAATAAAGAAATACACAAAAGAACTACATAGCGATAAATGCTATGAAGAGATAAGAAACCAGGCTATTGAGGAGGAGGGTAAGGAGAGGGTGACCTCTGAGAGGGTGACATTTAAGCTGAGTCCTAAAGGAAGGGAGGAAATAGAGTGAGAGAAAGAATATTCCAGGCGGAATCAACAACAAGGACAAGGGACCCCAGAGGAAAGGGACAGCATGGTTCTTACCCTCAAGGATCTCACATGCTCCTACGGAAGACAAAGTAGTATGTGAAAAAAAAAAACATACATGGGTACTGTGTGCACAAGAAGAAGTAGCTCAGAATGATCTTTTGTGGGTCATAGGAAAATAAGACTTTAATGACTGAACTGATGAATGAATAAGTTACCAAATGGACAGATGGACAGATGACTGACTGAGAGACTGACAACGCAAGGATACATAAATGGAAAGAAGCCTTTTTGATAGATGGAGAGAGAATGATTTATTTATAATCCAAGGATAGGATTGTATAAGAGAGAAGGCATATAGGATGGATGGGAAGGAAAGGACAGAGTTGAAAGTATTTTCCAGTCATATGCTTTTTTTCCCCCTTAGGGGCTAGCTCTGAGTGGCTTCTTGCATTCTAATTTGAAGAACCCTTCTCTACACAATTTAGGCATGAAATGAGAGCATCTTCCACTTCTGTGACAGCTGTCTGGCGAGCAAAGGAAAATTAATTAACTGGCACGAATGGCCTGCAGGTCAGATTTTCCACATAAATGACGCATAAAACAGTTGTATCTTTTAAGATTGGATTCATTTTGAGAGAGTAGGGGAGGCGGGATATATGAACCCAGAGTAATTCAGTGAAAGTGATCTTTACAAAGCCATGTATACCTGAATTCACACATATGGCACACAAATATGTTTGTTGACCTTTTTTTCTTTCTTAGTTTTCGAGCAAAACCTTTTCTTAGAAGATTAACAAGAGAGGCAGTAGACATTATCTCTAGTGCTGCTGGATTGCGCCGCTCTGGGTTGCAACATCCTTCTGTGTTATACCACATGGCAGTCCTGACAACTGTATATGTTATGTGATAGCCTCCATGGGCCAAGGCCAAATAGATTATCAGTATCAAAAATCATTCGAACCACTCACAGCTGGCCAATTTCCAACCTGATGGATTCTCTACACATCTAGAGAATAAGCAAGGGTGATCCTTGGAAACCTGAACTATTTGATTTCCCTCCAGAATTATTTTTTGTCAGTCCAAGAGGAAATGAATATATTCCATCAATACAGGAACCCCAGAGTGCAAATGCAATTTCCCACAGCACAAGCAGCAACTCCAGAAAAGGCCCTTAAGCTTCCCACTCATGGCCAGTAAAATTGTTTTGTCTGATAGCATTAATAAAAATGACACATGGAGCGTTTGCTCAAGTTGCAAAATGGGACATTTCTGGCTCTTTGTTTAAATTATTCTGTTATTATATTTTATTTCAGATCCAAATGAAATTAACATATGTGGCGGCCAGTGGGTAGTGGTTACCATAACAGGCCACAGTCCAAAATAACTTCCATTTGCTGTCTGTAAGCAGAGAGCAATTGTTCTCCAACAGGCAGAGATTTCTGGGTGGATTGTGCTGATGCCCAGTCCTGAGATCAAAGAAGGGATAGAGGTGGGAAGTAGAGTCAGAGCATGGAGATTAAGCTTGAGTCCTTTGCGTGGCTATTGCCTTCTAAACCTTATTTTCTCTTTCTCTTTTTCTTCAGTTTCACTCACCTCACAATGACTTCTGATTTGTTTTCAAAGCACAGCATCTCTTCTTGCGCAAAGCATTCTTGTAACCTTCCTTCCCTGCCCTAGGTACCTGCTGGGTCTTTCTTCCTCTTTAGCATTTTGCACTTACTATCATTGCATATGAAAACTTTATATAAATTGAAATTATTTTGTTAATCTCTCATTTGGGCTCTGTGATTCACAAAGATAGGGACTGATTGTGAAACTGCCTTTGCAAAAACTATAACAGTGAGAAAATTATGGCAACGAAGGAGATCTGATCTGGCCAACTCTCATCTTGCCTTTGGCCTTCAAGCTGCCCTGAATGATTCCTGGGCGTAGGCCAAGCTGACTTTGGGAGACATTTAGTTTATAGTTTAAATGTTAATAGCCCTTCCCCCATACTCAACTGCCTTTAGTAAAGCTAGTGAGAGACCACCAGGCTAGGATGATAGACAAGCCTGAATTATACTGAAATAATGGACATAAATCATCACCAGCCATTATTCTGGAGGTCAAAAGATATGCAACTCCCTCAGTTACTCCTGCAGGTAACATCACAATTGTAGAACCTAAGATCGGCCTATAGAGATATCTTTTTTGGTTTTTTGCATGTCTGATTACCAGTGGCTCCGCCTGGAACACCAACCACTCCTGTGGCCACCCACCCAGAAGGAGCTCAGTACCCAAGGGAACCATTTCCCACACCCCTGTGATTGCACCCCCAGCAAATCAGCAGCAAGCACTTACTGCCTAGCCACTTCACCGCTTATCTCCAAACTACCTTTGGAAAATCCCTAACCTCTGAGCCTTTGATGACATTGATGGGAGTAATAACTTCGTCTCCTGCGTGGCATAGCCAGCCTCTGGTCAAGTAAACTCTTTCTTTACTGCAATGCCATGGTCTCCATGAATTGATTTTGTTTGTGCAGTGGGCAGGAAGAACCCATTGGGCAGTTACAGTTGTGCTGATTGTTTTTTCCTGTTATCCATATTGTAGCCACTTAGAAAATGAATAAATGTGTAGGAACACCCAGAAATTTCTCCCCATTCTAGCAATTTTCACTGAATCTAACATTTTTTTCTCCATCTTTATTTCTACTTAGTCTATACTAATTTTAACATATTTTTGGTATTTCTTCAACTGATTTGCTAGAAAAATTAATTTTAATTTTATTTTAGAGTCAGGGGTTTATGTGCATGTTTGTTATATGGGTAATTGTATATTGGTGGGATTGGGCTTCTAATGTGCTCATTATGCAAACAGCGAGGATTGTACTCAATAGGAAATTTTTCAGTCTTTGTCCCCCTCACATCTGTTCCCCTTTTGACATTCCTAGTGTCTATTGTTTTCATCTTCGTGTCCATGTTTACCCATTGTTTAGCTCCCGCTTGTAAGTGAGAACATGTTTCTGTTTTTTCTCCCAACCTGGAGTTAGTTCACTTAAGATAATGGCCTCCAGCACCATCCACGTTGCTGCAAAGGGCATGATTTCTTTCTCTTTTTTTCTTTCTCTCTTATGGCTGTGTAGTATTCCATGATGTATATATACTGCATTTTCCTGGGAACATTTCTATCAAGTATTTTTAGGTATAAACTCTGTGACCTTTGCCTGGATTCCTGTAGCAGCCTGGCTGCACGCTGGCTACATTGTATATGCAGCGCACCGTCTCAACGTATCCTCTAAATGCCTGCAGATTAATATTTTTTTTTTAGACGGAGTCTCGCTCTGTCACTCAGGCTGGAGTGCAGTGGCGCGATCTCGGCTCACTGCAGGCTCTGCCTCCTGGGTTCACGCCATTCTCCTGCTTCAGCCTCCTGAGTAGCTGCGACTACAGGTGCCTGCCACCTCCCCCCGGCTAATTTTTTGTATTTTTAGTAGAGATGGGGTTTCACCATGTTAGCCAGCATGGTCTCGATCTCCTGGCCTCATGATCCACCCGCCTTGGCCTCCCAAAGTGCTGGGATTACAGGCATGAGCCACTGCACCTGGCCCCCTGCAGATTAATATTTCTAAAGCCCTAATCCTTACCCTGCTTCAAACAAAATCAAAACCAACCAAACAAAACTTTTAATTTATTTCTGTTGCCTTAAAGAGAAAACTTGAGCTGGGCGTGGTAGCCCATGCTTATAATCCCAGCACTTTGGGAGGCCAAGGCAGGCGGATCGCTTAAGGCCAGGAGTTTCAGACTAGCCTGGGCAACATGGTGAATCCCCGTCTCTACTGAAAATACAAAAATTAACTGGGCATGGTGGCGGGCGTCTGTAGTCCCAGCTACTTTTGGGGCTGAGGTAGGAGAATTGCTTGAGCCCAGGAAGTGAATGCTGCAGTGAGCTGAGATCACGGCACTCCAGCCTGAGTGACAGAGTGGGACCCTGTTTCAAAAGAAAAAAAAAAAAAGAAAACCTAAGATCCATAGACAGATAGTATGGGTATTGGGTCAGAATCGTATTGCCATCCTATTTCTATAAATTATCAGCTGTATGAGCCTTGGACAAGCAATTTAGTTTATCTAAATCTCAGTTTATCCATCTGAGAAATGGGAGTAATAATAGTAGCTGTCTCTCAGATTAAGTGTGATAAAGCATGAAATGTATAGAACAAGGGGTGTGGCTTTTAACAATAATTAATGTCGTGGGTAGTGACTACCTGGGGCTGATGTTGTGTGCATGGTAAAAAGAATTTACCAAGTCATAGGTAAAGAAAGGCAGATTTATTAGAGAAGGTAGGAAAATACATTGTTAAGAAAGCAACAGGCAAGTCACCAAGACAGGAGCTGACTGCAAGGAGACAAAGGCTTGCTGGGGATTTTATAGGACGGTGCTTGTGCTGTGTGCTGAAGGGGGCTTTGTGCAGTATGATAATGCCAAGGTTACAGTGAGCTCACTTGCATTTTTCTATCAACCAAGGTGTCTGGTGATAGCTGGGTGCAGGAAGATTGTCAGTTATTTGCACAGGAAGGCTATGTGTTCTGGACCATGAAAAAAGGCAGACTCATAACTTACCTTCTTTTTGTTTGCTTTCCCTTGGTCCTACCAGCCCGACTCCTTCTCCCTAATTAGGATTTCACAATTAATATGTAATCCTTAATTTCATTGCTTATTGTTTCTTTTATTTCTATCCCCATTTCATTTTACTCTGTTCCTACTTTTCCTTCCGCTTTAAATTCATTCATTCACTTATTCTTTCATTCAACAGCGGCAGTTACAGGATTAGCATATCAGAGACTTTTCCATGATGATTAACTTTGAAAATGAACATTTCTCTGTAGAAATTCTACAGAGAACTGTTAGGCAGGATCTAAAATTTGTGCTCTTCCTAATGACTGTGGTACGTGTGCAGAAAAACCTTATAAACACTGGTAGGATTACAGGATCAGAAAGGACAGCAGATCGCCCTCAGATATCAGAAAAGAGATCGCTGGAAACAAATCTATGGTCTCACCCCTTGGAGAGGATGCTCTGATTTCAAAGGACCAAAGCTTTGGCATGATGAGTTAGCATTATAGCCTTGCTATTTCTGCCTGCCTTTTGTGAGTTCATTTCCAAACTCCGAATGAGCCATTTCATGCAAATGATCTTGCTTCTAGGTTTTGGGGCTCCATCAGTTTCCATTGTTTTACGCAAAACAGTAAATTTTATTCATTTCTTCTGTTATTTATTCAACAAAGTATCATGTGCCTATTGAGTGCCCAGGACTAGGGGTAAAGACAAATGAGATATATTTGTCTCGAGGGGGGACAAATGATGGGGGAAGGTTGTAATGTGGATGGAAAGCAGATGCTTCATGCTTTTTCTTTTAGCATGATATTTATGCAGTAGTTCCAAATCAACTGACTCCCTTGGCAAAAATATCACATTTGTGTGCCAATGCAGCAATCTACCTATAATAACTTAAAATTATAAGTATTAATTATATGTTTGGTCTCACATGAATCAAGAGGTATTAAGGTTTTCCTTTTCCTGATTTTCATGGCAATGTCTCCTGACCTCACCCTGATTCTCTGTGTATGGACATTGATCTGGTTTGGATCTGTGTCCCTACCCAAATCTCATATTGAACTGTAATTCCTAATGTTGGAGGTGGGCCTGGTGGGAGGTGATTGGATCATGGGGACAGTTTCTCATGAATAGTTTAGCACCATCCCCCTAGTGCTGTTCTTTTGCTAAATTCTCACAAGATCTGGTTGTTTAAAAGTGTGTAGCATCTACACCCTCCTTCTCTTGCTCTTTCTCTGGCCGTGTGAAGTGCCACTCCCTGTTTGCCTTCTGGCATAATTTTAAGTTTTCCTGAGGCCTCCCCAGAAGCTGAGCAGATGCCTCTGTGCTATCTG
This sequence comes from Piliocolobus tephrosceles, assembly GCF_002776525.5. Classification (NCBI taxonomy): domain Eukaryota; kingdom Metazoa; phylum Chordata; class Mammalia; order Primates; family Cercopithecidae; genus Piliocolobus; species Piliocolobus tephrosceles. The sequence goes on from NC_045450.1 coordinate 43,628,541, forward strand.
TACAGCCTGAAGACCCATGAGCCAATGAAACCTACTTTCTTTATAATGTACCGCATCTCAGGTATTTCTTTATAGCAGTGTGAGGACGGACTAATACAGACATGATGCCAATTACCATAATAACAGGCCACATAACAATGGAGGCAGAACGGAGGATCTGGAGCTAGAGAGACCTGGGTTCAAAACCAGGTCTAAACAATGTGTTGCTGGACAAGTTACTCAACCTATGTAGAAGATGTAGAATGGGCCCATCTTAGGGCACTGTCAGTGCTGTGCAGAATAGGTGAGATAATGTATTTGAGGCATTCAGCCTGGAGTTATTGCATGGTAGTTACTTACTCAATGGAATCTCTCCCTTTCTTCCTCTCTTACAGTGTAGTACTGTGCCATTCATGGCAGGGGTTTCACTTTAAGTTGTTGTGGCCTTTATCATGTGGTGTTGCTTCTGTCTCTGTTGGCAAGAATTGAATGCTCTCACGTCTCATCAGGCTTTTCTTCACCTTAAGGGTTTGAGCCCTGTAGATTCACCCTGAGGCTGTGTATTCCTGGGGAAGGCATAAAGAGAGAGCCAAAGGAAGGGACAGAGTGAAGCCTTCCCACCGTTCCTGTCACTGCAGCTCCACACTCAGAGGCCCTGCCTTATGAGGAGCTCTGAGGAGACAGCTTCCTCAGACCTTTTCTAGCTGCATGCCTGGCGCAGAGTGAATCAAATGTGGCATATATCTTCCAGGACACCTTTAGCCTGCTTATGCAAAAAATGTTGAATCTTAATAGCATGGATCTTCTTGATGATGTTTAAAATTAAAAATATCTCCTCTTTTTGCTCGCATCTACTGTTGTACTTCATTAGAAATAAAGATGTGTGCATATTTAATGAAAGAAAAAAGTGCAGACCATTAAATTTAGAGTGTAATTTTAAGTGTGCGCTTTGTGTGTGCATGTGCATATCAAGATGCATATTTTGGATGACTACCTGGGGTGTGGGCTGATATATACATTTTTTTTTTTTTTTTGGAGACGGAGTCTCACTGTGTCACCCAGGCTGGAGTGCAGTGGCATGATCTTGACTCACTGCACCCTCTGTCCCCCAGGCTCAAGCGATTTTCCCACCTCAGCCTCCCAAGTAGCTGATAGCACAGACACATACTACCATGCCTGGCTAAGATTTTGTATTTTTGGTAGAGACAGGGTTTCACCATGTTGCCCAGGCTGGTCTCAAACTCCTGAGCTCAAGCTGTCTGCCCTCCTTGGCCTCCAAAAGTACTGGGATTACAGGCATGAGCCACTGTACCCAGCCTGATATATATACCTCTGGTGTGACATTTCTGGTCTGGCACATATGATGGTTGTGCCTTGGGTTTTGGGGGTGTGGGAGGCATGTGTATGCAGGTGGCATGTCATGCAGTGCTCAGTGTGTTTGGTATGAATGTGTGGAGGGCATGTATATGAATGTAATACTGTGAGCGTTAGTAATCCTGTGGTAGGCACTGTGTACACGCCTGTGTGACTGATACTGCCATGCATGTGTAGTTGTGATAGACGTGTGGTGCCGTGAGTGTGAATAGGTATGTGTGCCTCTGTATCCACCTTTTTATCTGTTCATTTTGCATCTTCCAGCTGCAGTGCACAAATACGTTATAGACTAAAATAATTCTTATAAACCAAAATATTTGGCCTGTGTAGTTCAGCTGTATGGAAATTGGCATCACACTCCCTGGCAGGCTGTTGACTGCCAAAGGTGAGGCTTTGGGGAGATTCCCAGCTATCTGGAGGCATGTCGAGATGACTCACCTGTGCAGATCGAAACACTCCTGAGATCTTAGTGTTTCACGTTAATCACAGCCCTCGCTCTGCCTTTTGACTTCTTTTTTTCACATCCTAATAATAGAACCATCAGGATCTCATTTAGTCTTTGTATTGACTCGCAAGCCCCAACTTTCATAATTTGCAAAAAGAGTTAGAGAGTTGGCAGCAATTAGAGATATGTTTATTAGAGCTCCAAACAGCTTAGATGTATTTTCTCAGGAATAATGTCATGTTAGTTTGAGTGTCTGCACTGCCCACAACTTCATACTTGGTCCACACCGAAGTGCTTTGTGCCTTAGCTGGGAGGGAATCAATGTGGATTTTTTTTTTTTTTTTAATATTTTAAGTTCTGGGATACATGTGCAGAATGTGCAGGTTTGTTACATAGGTATACACGTGCCATGGTGGTTTGCTGCAACCATCAACCTGTCATCTACATTAGGTATTTCTCCTAATGCTATCCCTCCCCCAGCTCCCCACCCCATTGACAGGCCGCGGTGTATGATGTTCCCCTCCCTGTGTCCATGTGTTCTCATTGTTCAACTCCCACTTATGAGTGAGAACATGTGGTGTTTGGTTTTCTGTTCCTGTGTTAGTTTGCTGAGAATGATGGTTTCCAGCTTCATCCATGTCCCTGCAAAGGACATGAACTCATCCTTTTTTATGGCTGCATAGTATTCCATGGTGTATATGTGCTACATTTTCTTAATCCAGTCTATCATTGATTGACATTTGATTGGTTCCAAGTCTTTGCTATTGTGAATAGAGCTGCAATAAACATACGTGTGCATATGTCTTTACAGGTAGTAGAATGATATATAATCCTTTTGATATATACCCAGTAATGGGATTGCTGGGTCAAATGGTATTTCTGGTTCTAGTCCCTGAGGAATCGCCACACTGTCTTCCACAATGGTTAAACTAATTTACTCTCCCACCAACAGTGTAAGAGCGTTCCTATTTCTCCACATCCTCTCCAGCATCTGTTATTTCCTGACTTTTTAATGACTGCCATTCTAACTGGCATGAGATGGTATCTCATTGTGGTTTTCATTTGCATTTCTCTAATGACCAGTGATAATGAGCTTTTTTTCATATGTTTGTTGGCCACATAAATGTCTTGTTTTGAGAAGTGTCTGTTCATATCCTTTACCTAATTTTTTTTTCTTGTACATTTGTTTAAGTTCCTTGTAGATTCTGGATATTAGCCGTTTGTCAGATGGATAGATTGTAAAAATTTTCTCTCATTCTGTAGCTTGCCTGTTTACTCTTATGATAGTTTCTTTTGCTGTGCAGAAGATCTTTAGTTTACTTAGATCCCATTTGTCTATTTTGGCTTTTGTTGCCATTGCTTTTGGTGTTTTAGTCATGAAGTCTTTGCCCATGCCTATGTCCTGAAGAGTATTGCCTAGGTTTTCTTCTAGGGTTTTTATGGTTTTAAGTTTTATGTTTAAGTCTTTAATCCATTTTGAGTTAATTTTTGTATAAGGTGTAAAGAAGGGGTCCAGTTTTTGTTTTCTACATATTGCTAGCCAGTTTTCCCAACACCATTTATTAAATAGGGAATCCTTTCCCTAATGCTTGTTTTTGTCAGGTTTGTCAAAGATCAGATGGTTGTAGATGTGTGGCATTATTTCTGAGGCCTCTGTCCTGTCTATATACCTGTTTTGGTACCAGTACCATGCTGTTTTGATTACTGTAGACTTGTAGTATAGTTTGAAGTCAGGTAGTGCGATATCTTCAGCTTTGTTCTTTTTGCTTAGGATTGTCTTGGCTATACGGGGTCTTTTTTGGTTCCATATGAAATTTAAAGGAGTTTTTTCTAAGTCTGTGAAGAAAGTCAATGGTAGCTTGATGGGGATAGCATTGAATCTATAAATTACTTTGGGCAATATAACCATTTTCATGATACTAATTCTTCCTATCCATGAGCATGGAATGTTTTTCCATTTGTTTGTGTCCTCTCTTATTTTGTTGAGCAGTGGTTTGTAGTTCTCCTTGAAGAGGTCCTTTAAATCTCTTGTAAGTTGTATTCCTAGGTATTTTATTCTCTCTGTAGCAATTGTGAATGGGAGTTCACTCATGATTTGGCTCTCTGTTTATTATTGGTGTATAAAAATGCTTGTGATTTTTGCACATTGATTTTGTATCCTGAGACTTTGCTGAAGTTGTTTATCAGCTTAAGGAGATTTGGGGCTGATACGATGTGGTTTTCTAAATATATAATCATGCCGTCTGCAAACAGAGACAATTAGACTTCCTCTCTTCCTATTTGAATGCCCTTTATTTCTTTTTCTTGCCTGATTGCCCTGGCCAGAACTTCCAATACTATTTTGAATAGGAGTGGTGAGAGAGGGCATCCTTGTCTTGTGCTGGTTTTCAAAGGGAATGTTACCAGCTTTTGCCCGTTGGCTGTGGGTTTGTCATAAATAGTTCTTGTTATTTTGAGATACGTTACATCACTACCTAGTTTATTCAGAGTTTTTAGCGTGAAGGGATGTTGAATTTTATCAAAGGCCTTTTCTGCATCTATTGAGATACTTGTGATTTTTGTCATTGGTTCTGTTCATGTGATGGATTGCATTTATTGATTTGCATTTGTTGAACCAGCCTTGCATCCCAGGGGTGAAGCTGACTGGATCATGGTGGCTAAGCTTTCTGATGTGCTACTGGATTCAGTTTGCCAGTATTTTATTGAAGATTTTCACATCGATGTTCATCAGTTATATTGACCTGAAATTTTTTGCTGTTGTTGTGTCTCTGCCAGGTTTTGGTATCAGGATGATGCTGGCCTCATAAAATGAGTTAGGGAGGAGTCTTTCTTTTTCTATTGTTTGGAATAGTTTCAGAAGGAATGGTACCAGCTCCTCTTTGTACATCTGGTAGAATTTGGCTGTGAATCCATCTGGACCTGGACTTTTATTGGTTGGTAGGCTATTCATTACTGCCTCAATTTCAGAACTTGTTACTGGTCTACTCAGGGATTCGACTTCTTCCTGGTTTAGCCTTGGGATGGTGTGTGTCCAGGAATTTATCCATTTCTTCTAGATTTTCTGGTTTATTGGCATAGAGGTGTTTGTAGTATTCTCCAGCGGTAGTTTGTATTTCTGTGGGATCAGTGGTGATATCCCTTTATTATTTTTCATTGTGTCTATTTTGTTCTCTTTTTTCTTCTTTATTAGTCTGGCTAGTGGTCTATCTATTTTGTTAATCTTTTCAAAAAATCAGCTCCTGGATTCATTGATTTTTTTGAATGGTTTTTTATGTCTCTTCCTCAGTTCTGCTCTGATGTTAGTTATTTCTTGTTTTCTGGTAACTTTGGAATTTGTTTGCTCTTGCTTCTCTAAGTTGTTTTAATTGTGATGTTAGGGTGTCAATTTTAGATCTTTTCCACTTTCTCCTCTGGGCATTTAGTACTATGAATTTCCCTCTAAACACTGCTTTAGCTGTGTCCCAGGGATTCTGGTACGTTGTGACTTTCTTCTCATTGGTTTCAAATAACTTCTTTATTTCTGCCTTAATTTCATTATTTACCCAGTAGTCATTCAGGAGCAGGTTGTTCAGTTTCCATATAGTTGTGTGATTTTGAGTGAGTTTCTTAATCCTGAGCTCTAATTTGATTGCACTGTGGTCTGAGAGACTGTTCTGCTTCTCATTCTTTTGCATTTGCTGAGGAGTGTTTTACTTCCAGTTATGTGGTCAATTTTAGAATAAGTGCGATGTGGTGCTGAGAAGAACGTATATTCTGTTGATTTGGGGTGGGGAGTTCTGTAGATGTCTATTGGTCCAGAGCTGAGTTCAAGTCCTGAATATCCTTGTTAATTATCTGTCACGTTGATCTAATATTGACAGTGGGGTGTTAAAGTCTCCCACTGTTACTGTGTGGGAGGCTACATCTCTTTGTAGGTCTCTAAGAACTTACTTTACGAATCTGAGTGCTTCTTATTGGATGCTTATATATTTAGGATAGTTAGCTTGTCTTATTGTGTTGATCTTTTTACCGTTATGTAATGCCGTTTGTCGTTTTTTATCTTTCTTGGTTTGAAGTCTGTTTTATGAGAGACTAGGATTACAACCACTGCTTTTTTTTTGCTTTCCATTTGCTTGGTAAATCTTTCTCCATCCCTTTATTTTGAGCCTTCGTGCGTCTTTGCACATGAGATGGGTCTCCTGAATACAGCACACCGATGGGTCTTGACTCTGTCTAATTTGCCAGTCTGTGTCTTTTAATTGGAGCATTTAGCCAATTTACTTTTAAGGTTACTATAGTTAGGTATGAATTTGATCCTGTCATTATAATGCTAGCTGGTTATTTTGCCCATTAGTTGATGCAGTTTCTTCATAGTGTTGATGGTCTTTACAATTTGGTATTTTTTTGCAGTGGCTGGTACCGGTTTTTTCCTTTCCATATTTAGTGCTTCCTTCAGGAGCTCTTGTAAGGCAGGCCTGGTGGTGACAAAATCTCTCAGCATTTGCTTGTCTGTATTTCTCTTTCACTTATGAAGCCTAGTTTGGCTGGGTATGAAATTCTGGGTTGAAAATTCTTTTAAGAATGTTGAATATTGGCCACCACTCTCTTCTGACTGGTAAGGGTTCTGCTGAGAGATCTGCTGTTAGTCTGATGGGCTTCCCTTTGTGGGTAACCCAAGCTTTCTCTTTGGCTGCACTTAACATTTTTTCCTTCATTTCAACCTTGTTGAATTTGACAATTATGTCTCTTGGGGTTGCTTTTCTCAAGGAGTGTTTTTGTGGTGGTCTCTGTATTTCCTGAATTTGAATGTTGGCCTGTCTTGCTAGGTTGGGGAAGTTCTTCTGGAAAATATACTGAAGAGGGTTTTCCAACTTGGTTCTCTTCTTCCCGTCACTTTCAGGTACACAAATCAAACGTAGGTTTGGTCTCTTCATATAGTCTCATATTTCTTGGAGGGTTTGTTCGTTCCTTTTCATTATTTTTTCTCTAATCTTGTCTTCCTGCTTTATTTCATTAAGTTGATTTCAATTTCTGATATCCTTTCTTCCACTTGATTGATCCAGCTACTGATACTTGTGTATACTTCATGAAGTTCTCGTGCTGTGTTTTTCAGCTCCATTAGGTCATTTATGTTCTTCTCTAGTCTGGTTATTCTAGTTAGCAATTCCTCTAACCTTTTTAAAAGGTTCTTAGCTTCCTTGCATTGGGTTAGAACATAGTCCTTTACTTTAGCTCAGAGGAGTTTGTTATTACCCACCTTCTGAAGCCTACTTCTGTCAATTTGTCAAACTCATTCTCCATCCAGTTTTGTTCCCTTGTTGGCAAGGAGTTGTGATTTTTTTCGAGGAGAAAAGGTGTTCTGGTTTTTGGAATTTTCAGCCTTTTTGCACTGTTTTTTCCTAATTTTCATGGACTTATCTACCTTTAGTCTTTGATGTTGGTGACCTTCGGATGGGGTTTCTGTGTGTACGTCCTTTTTGTTGATGCTATTCCTTTCTGTTTGTTAGTTTTCCTTCTAACAGTCAGGCTTCTTTGCTGCAGGTCTGTTGGAATTTGCTGGAGGTCCACTCCAGACCCTGTTTACCTGGGTGTCTCCAGTGGAGGCTGCAGATTAGCAAAGATTGCCGCCTGTTCCTTCCTCTGGAAGCTTCTTCCCAGAGGGACACCCGCCAGATGCCAGCTGGAGCTCTCTAGACTATGAGGTGTCTGTCAACTCCTGCTGGCAGGTGTCTCCCAGTCAGGAGGCACAGGATTCAGGGGCCCACTTGAGGAGGCAATCTATCCCTTAGCAGAGCTTGAACACTGTTCTGGGAGATCTGCTGCTCTCTTCAGAACTGGCAGGCAAGAATGTTAAAGTCTGCTGAAGCTGCACCCACAGCCTCCCTTTTCCCCAGGTGCTCTGTCCCAGGGAGATGGGAATTTTATCTATAAGCCTCTGACAGGGGCTGCTGCCTTTCAGAGATGCCCTACGCAGAGAGGAGGAATCTAGAGAGCAGTCTGGCTATAACAGCTTTGCCAAGCTGTGGCAGTTTGAACTTCCTGGAGGCTTTCTTTACACTGTGAGGGGAAAACCGCCTACTCAAGCCTCAGTAATGGTGGACGCCCCTCCCGCCACCAAGCTGGAGCATCCCATGTCGACTTCAGACTGCTCTCCTGGCAGCGAAGAATTTCAAGCCTGTGGATTTTAGCTTGCTGGGCTCCGTGGGGGTGGGATCCACTGAGCTAGACCACTTGACTCCCTGGCTTCAGCCCCCTTTCCATGGGTGTGAATGGTTCTGTCTCACTGGCATTCCAGGTACCACTGGGGTATGAAAAAAAAAAAAAATCCTGCAACTAGCTCAGTGTCTGCCCTAACAGCCACCCAGTTTTGTACTTGAAACCCAGAGTACTGGTGGCCTAGGCACCCCAGGGAATCTCCTAGTCCGTGGGTTGGGAAGACCATGAGAAAAGTGTAGTATCTGGGCTGGAGTGCACAGTTTCTCACGGCAGTCTCTCTCATGGCTTTCCTTGTCTAGGGGAGGGAGTTCCCTGACCCCTTGCACTTCTCGGGTGAGGCAATGCCCCACCCTGCTTCTGCTTGCCTTCCGTGGGCTGCACTCGCTGTGTAACTAGTCCCAATGAGAAGAGCCGGCTACCTCAGTTGGAAATGGAGAAATCACCCGCTTTCTGCATCGATCTCACTGGAAGCTGCAGACAGGAACTGTGCCTATTTGGCCATCTTGCCAGCAACCAATATGGGATGTTTCTACAAATCTCCTTAAGGAGGCATTTTCCCACAACATCACCACCATGCCCTACAGTGACTGTAGTGTATGTCCTGAGTGATACCTTTCCATAAATCTTCCTTAACCAGACTGGGGCTGGGGGAGAAATCTGGTTCTTAGTTCCTGCTGCCTAATCATTGCAAATGTGGCATGGAAACCCACATTCATAATGAGGTGTGAGGTCTTCTGCATCAGACTGCGATATCTGAGGGCCAGACTTACGGGTGTCCATCTTCATTTCCTAAGCACTGTGCATTCTCTGCTGTAGAAGAATAAATGTTGGACTTAGGAAAGAAGGAAGGTAAGAAGGGAGGGCTTAAAAATAATGGTAGCCATCACAATTATGCTTACTCAGGGCCAGTCCCTCTAAACGCTTCATGTTATTACCTCACTTAATTTATCAACTCTACTGAATAGGTTCCATCACTCACCCCAAGTTACAGATGAAGAAACAGAGGCATGGTAGGGTCAAATGACTTGCCTGGCATCGCTCAACTTACTAATGAGGCAGGCTTTGAACCCAGGAAGTCCACTCTAGATGCCAACCTTTAATCATCCTACATATTGCCTAAATTTTACATCCTGCCCCAACAGGTGTGTTGCTGCTTCTATGACAAAGGGAGAGGGGCTTCAAACTCCATCCACCTCATTTGCCTGAGTACATTCTGCTCTACCACCCCATTTTTTGTTTTTACTTTATATTAGTAAGTATTTTTCTTGGTGGCAAATACTATATATCAGATTTGCTCTTGCTTAAGCTAAAAGGGAATGGATTGGCTTATAAATAGTGTAGTTCAAGTGTAGGTTAGATTTCATGCATGATGGAAGTAGGCAGGACTTCATAATGTTATTGGCAATCTGTTTTTTCCATCTTTATGTTTTGCTTTCTTCTGTGGGCAATTTATGGTTATGTGGACGTGGCATGGTGGAGCAAAAATAGCCACCAACAGCTCTAGGGATGTATGAATGGAATTTAGCAATTCTAATGTAAAGTGGAAGGACTTTCTTTTCCTTGATGATTCCTGAAGAAGTTCCAGACACTGGTTTTCATTTGTTCAGCTTGGTTCATGTCCATCCTGAACCTATCACTGGGCAGGGTTGATGCTGTTTCCTTACTGGCAGGACCACCCCCTTCTGTGTCCCACAGGAATGGCAAGGGGGGGAGCTCCTCTTAAACCACAGTGGCTGAGGATGGGGAAAGGATGTGTCCCATGGACACACTGGGCATAAGTAGTAATACAGGTCCGTCACTGCATCTCTCCTGATCTCTCTCCCTGACTTATCTCTTTCCATTAACCAACAGAAATGGTTGTGGATCTGCAGTTATCTAGAAATATTTAGACTTGCACTATTTCTAACCCTCTGGGGTCCAGGACGTCACAGAGGAAAAAGCATTCTCATCAGATCCAGAGTTCTCATGTTATACCAGCCAATGTCTCCTCATAGAGTAGACCATGCTGGGCCAGAGATTGACAGATTCAATGACATCTTTGCCCTACAAACAAAGGCCTATTTGAATTTGAAATGAGGATTAGCATTATAACTCTGAATACAGTCAGAAGGACAAAGGAATCTTTAGGGTCAAAGTAGATGTGACTGTATTCAAAAGAGGAGATGGTTCAGATTGTTTTTAAAAGAAATAAGTTATTTACAACAGAAAAGTGAAGGAGCATTTATGCACAATGCTGTATTTCCAGGCAATTACAGATCAAACAGAACTGCACAAAACTAACAGTATGCTGGAAACATCATTCTTCCTACTCTCACTTTCCATACATGTACCTGAGGGAAGGTCCTAAAATTCACATGTGACTATGTCATTCTCTGTCTGAATGGTTTCTCATTCCCTACAAGTTAAAATTCAAAGTCTTAGATATAACAAAAGAGCTAGGCTAAAACCTTTAGAGACTGTAAGCACTGAAAATATTATAGTACATACTTCATATGTAATAAAAGATGAAAACAATGCTAAACTGAAAAAGTTATCATTTTTCCCATGGTGGCTACTTGTGGATTTTGTTTGTATTTGTAATATCAAATTTTATTTTTCCATCTCCTCTCTTGAGTGCCAGAGCATTTGATGAGTCTCTATGTAGATTGTTTTTTATTACTTCCTTGCTTTTCAGTCTTAATGTGCATACTAATCACATGGGGATCTTGCAAAAATGCAGATTCTGATTCAGTAAGTGTAGGGTAAGACCTAGGAATTTTTTATTTCTAAAAGTTTCCCGGGTGATGGTGATGTTGCTGTTTGTATTAGTTCATTCTCACACTGCTATAAAGATACTACCCGAGACTGGATAATTTATAAACAAAGGAGGTTTAATTGACTCACAGTTTTGCATGGCTGGAAAGGCCTCGGGAAACTTACAAATCATGGCGGAAGGGGAAGCAGGCACCTTCTTCACAAGGCGGCAGCAGAGGGTATGAGGGTGTGAAACAGGAACTGTCAAATGCTTATAAAACTGTAAGATCTCCTGAGAACTCACTCACTATCACGAGAACAGCATGGAGGAAACCGCCCCCATGATCCAATCATCACCTCCTTCCCTCAACATGGGGATTATAATTCGAGATGAGATTTGGGTGGGGACACAGAAGCAAACCATGTCACTGTTGCAGCAAGAAAACAGACCTTTTAATCTTTGCAACTTTTCTCACCATTTTCTGTCTACTATATATCATAACTCCCTATCTTGTTAATCTTGAACATATCAAATCGTTTCATAAACCTTGCTCAGATAATTTTCTCCTCTAGCACTTGCTTCCTTTTTTGCCTTTCAAACTTGCCCTTTTACTACAAGGCCAAGTCAAAATGTTTCCTATAAATACTCTTTTGAGTTTCCTTTGGCAGACAGAGTGGCTCCCTCTCTTTGTTTCTCTATGATCTTGACCATATTAGGATTGTGGAACTGAATAATCAGAAGTGACAAATCATGATAACTGTCCTGTAGGATGAAAGACTGTCATATGGGTAGAAATTCGATTTGCTTTTTGTGGGCAAAAGGAACAAACCTGATTCCTTGAAATAACAAATTTAGATTTTAGCTCATTATGAGGAAGAGCTCTCAGATATTGAGAGGTATTTAATAATGGGAAGGGATGCTTGCCTGGAGTAATAAAAAGCCCCCCATCTCTAGAAGTGTTTAAGCAGAGTTTGGTTAACTGTTTACTGGGGGTACCTCCAAAGGGAGGTGGAATAATGATATGGTTCTCAAAACCTAACACCACAAAGTGTCTCTCTGAAGCATCGGTTTTACTTCACAGGTTTTGAAAGGAAAAGGGAGGAAGACAAGAAACCTAACTGAAAAATAATTTGAAACTTAAAAAATATATTACAGCAAAAACACAGATTTACTATGAAACAAAATATTGAATTTGAATAAATACTGAAGATGAAAGAGAAATTTTGAACAAATTTCAAATTTGAAATTGGCTTATTCTAATTATGACCTATATGTCTTAGATAATTCCTTCCTTCTGCAAAGCTGTAGGACGCTTTAGTAAAAACAACTAGGGAGAGGTGGGACTAACTGCATCACTAGTTCCCGAGCCTGACCGATGATCAGGGAGTCTTTCCAACCCCAAAGTCCTGGAGATTCTTAATCACCAGGGATCCAGGAATTTATATTTCACCAAACATTCTCAGCTGGGTTTGAAGATTAATCAAATATGAAAACCAATAAATGAAATAATTCATTTTTTTTGGTACCAGCTGCAGCAACAGATAGCCCCACAATCAAGTATCGTAACACAGGGAGTATTGTTTCTTACTCTCAACCCACTGTGGGTCAGGAGGATCAGAAGAAAGGGGGAACTGCTCCATGAAGTCAGCCAGGGACCAGGCTCTCCTAATGGTTCTGTGGACCCCTAAGCTGTGGCGTGGCAGGGGTTTGATTAGGAAACAGGAAAAGAAAAGAGTGTGTGCAGTGTCACATGAAAGACCTTAGCAGTGACATGCTGGAGCTGGCTGTGCCGGCTTGTGAGAGCCAATTGCTAAATTTTTAGGAAATTTGTGAGCTGGTTTTTAAATATGACCCTTATGAAAAATTAAATTATATAAATATGAATAATAAATCACATTAAAAACAAAGCAACATTTCCTAATTCTATTACTATATTTTGCTGCTATCTATGGTCTTCAGGTTATTTACATCTATTGTATCTGCAGGGCAGAAATACAATCATCCCTTGCTATCTGCGGGGAATTGGTTCCAGGACTCCCACAAATATCAAAATCCAGAGATGTTCGAATCTCATGTATAAAATGGCATAGTATTTGCATATAAGCTACACATATCCTCCTGTATGCTTTAAGTCATCTAATACAGTGTAATGTTATGTAAATTATTTGTGTATTTTTTCATTTGTATTTTTAAATCCTTGTATTTTTAGAGTTTTGTTTATTTTTTTTTGAGACAGAGTCTTCCTCTGTTGCCCAGGTTGGAGTGAAGCGGCATGATCTCGGCTGACTACAACCTGTGCCTCCCGGGTTCAAGCAATTGTTCTGCCTCAGCCTCCCAAGTAGCTGGGATTATAGGCGTTCACCATCATGCCTGGCTAATTTTTTGTATTTTTAGTAGAGACGGGGTTTCACCATGTTGCCAAGGCTGGTCTGGAACTCCTGAGATCAGGCAATCTGCCTGCCTTAGCCTCCCAAAGTGCTAGGATTACAGGCTTGAGCCACCATGCCTGGCCTTTTTTGGGGTTTAAGATATATATTTATTTTCAGTTGGTTGACATTATGGATGTGGAACCCACGGATACAGAAGGTCAACTGCACTGCTTAATACATTTCTCCTGACTCCGCAGTCAGTGATGTTACACTGGTACCTTGAATTTAGCCATGGTGAAAGTATTTACATAATAGAAAATTAGCAAATGCTACACAGATGACTCCTTCCACCCCACTTCTGCCTCCCCAGCAGCCAATACTGGTCTTAGGGGTCTAGGCCTGGAAGTGGCATATATAACTGTGACACATATTCCATTGGCCAAAACTCAGTCATATGTCTTCACTTTGATGTAGGGTCTGAGGAATCTAGTTTAGTAGTGTCACAAGGGCTACAGATACTGCTAGGCATTTCTAGCCTTGTCACCAAAGGTAACTTAACCATTGAAATGACTACTTTCAAGGACAGTGCTGTGAGCAACTTAACATAGGTGGGTGTGAGGAGGGGGTATAGCTCAGAGGTAGAACATTGGACTGCAGATCAAGAAGTGTGTGTAAATATAACACATATAGGTGTGTGTGTATAATATATATATAATGTGGTTATATATTTGTGTATATATGTAATATGTATGTACACATACATATATTGGTGTGTGTGCATATATAGATACACACATATATAGAGCCACTTATGTAAATTGATAAAGCTGTTGTATAAAACTAGAATTGGGGGTACCCTATGAAGAAAGGCCTATGGTAATACTGTGCTTTAATGTGTGAATATTGTATTTCTATTTATCATGTGCATTGCCAGCCTAAAAATCTCCTTTTCCTCAAGATCTGCAATTTTATATTGATCTTACATTTGTGAATCAGGGCATAGGATGTCAATGAAAACACCTGTTTAGAGGATAAACATATTTAAATACCAACCTTTTACTCTGATTGGTGTTGAAAGTTTTGCTGATTAGATATGGATATTTTAAATAATATCTAAAAAAAGACATAAGAAATCAGTTATATAATTAATTCTCAACTCATCAAAATGCTAGAAATTCTCACATTGTAGTAACATAGGTAGTCAAACTGACTTGGGTCTCAGATGGTCTTAGGTAGCTAACAACATTTTAATATGGATTGGGTTTTTATGTTGTATTAACAATTTTAATTTTGTATTTGTTTATTATTTATTTTTGAAGCTTTTGGGTGATACTAAGTTTGGTCAGTACTGCAATGGATTATGCCTTCAGGAGTCTCCTTCTTTTTGAACGTCAGCAGAAGAAGTGAATACAATGAATTATATGAAGTGAAAACAAAGTGCCTCTGCATTGCTGGTTGGAGCAAGGCTCAGTGCTCCTCAGAGCAGCATTTTGAGAAAGCAGTTTTGGAGCATATGTCTTAGGTTTAAGGCTTATGCAAGACTGCCAGTTTCTCTGAATCCCAAATCTAGGTCACAGGACCTTATTATCAACTCTATGGGTTGATGCAATACATGGGGGAATGAAACAATGATAAAGATACTCTGAGATGAGTCTCTTAGTCAATTTACCAATTTACACTGAGGAAGGAAATGAAAAATAAGCGTAAGGTACACCCATGTGAATTACTCTTCGGTGCAATAGTTACCTGTTCATTAATAAACACAGCCCAATTTGTGTCCCAGACATTGACAAAATATTTTAATAACCCTTCTCCTTGTGAAGGAGCTGGGAGAGATGTTGGGAGAGGATATTTTACTCAGTCACCAAACCATCGTTTCAAAACTCAGTAGCTGAAGATTTGGAGAGAATTAAGATATTTTATCTTTTTTTGTATTTGTTAATTACTATCTAACTGCTTTCCACATTAATCATCATATTGATAAAATACATAAAAAAGAAAATTTTCATAAAAAACCGAAACCTGTATTTTACCTTATGTCACAGCCATAAGACTGTACCTTACAGATCTCTGAATGTAATTGATATGGTTTGGCAGTGTCCCCACCCAAACCCCATCCTGAATTGTAGCTCTCATAAGTCCCACGTGTGATGGGAGGGGCCGGTATTAGGTAACTGAATCATCGGGGTGGGTCTTTCACGTGCTGTTCTCATGATAGTGAATAAGACTCACAAGATCTGATGGTTTTATAAAGGGCAGTTCTCCTGCACTGGCTCTCTTGCCTGTCGTCATGTAAGACGTGCCTTTTCTTCTCCTTTGCCTTCCGCTATGATTGTGAAGACTCCCCAGCCATGTGGAACTGTGAGTCCAATAAACCTCTTTCCTTTATAAACTACCCAGTCTTGGGTAAGTCTTTATCAGCAGTGTTGAGAATGGACTAATACAGTAATTGACTGAGGGTACCAGTTACTGTGCTCTGAAATCAATGGCAGCTCCTGTGAACAGATGTTTCCCACCAGCTGCTCCCAGCCAATGAATGAGTGTGATAGGACACTAAGGCAGGTCCATTCCAGGGAGACGTGGGACTCCTTTGATTATGACTTCGGCTTGAGGACTCCCCAATGGCCTTGCCAAAACTTCATATGACAGGGCAGTCTAGGATGCCTCTACCCAATGTCCCCTCCTACTTTCCTTCATTTGGGATCAGACTGCATAGTGTGCTGATGGTTTTCCAAGGTTATCTAGGCCTTTCCTCATTTTCTCATACAAAGATATTTTCCCTGATAACATCCTTGAATGTCTAGATGGTTTTTATGAAGAGTACCTTTAACTTGAGAATTTAAGAGGGACTTGCCAAAAAGTGATTTCCATAATTTTATTTTAAAAATACATAATTTATGATGCCTTTAAGAAAGACTAATAAAAATTGTCTAAATTTTCCTTGTGGTTTTGCCTTATTATTACAATTTTCCACATTAAGGAAGTTGTTTCACTCGAAATCTGTTAAGTTTAATGACTTGCCTCCAACACTGTTTAGTTTAAGCTTTATTGGTTGAAAGTACATTTTCTCAGAGGCCATTTTTAAAGAAATCATTGATTTGGAACAAACTGAACAACGGAATTTTCCACAGCTTACTTAGCCTACAGTGAAATAGCTAAGACTTTGCTAGGCATGGTCAATCTATCTCTTGGTCAGTATCGATCTATCAATCATCTATCATCTGTCTATATCTATTGTCTATCTATCAATCTATCTGTTAGTTTATAATTTTAAAATATTGGTTGGTACAGTCTGGCAAATGTAGTATTTTTAGTTGGATTATCTTTATTTGGGATGATGGTCAAGACTGAGTTGTTAAAGTAAATCTGAATTATTCCAAGGAAGAAGTCTGTCTGTCTGTCTGTCTGTCTATCTATCTATCTATCTATCTATCTATCTATCTATCTATCTATCTATCTATTTATCATTATCTATCATCTGTTAGTTTATTATTTATTATCTTAAAATATTGGTTGGTACAGTCTGGCAAATGTAGTATCTTTAGTTGGATTATCTTAATTTGGGATAATGTTCAGGACTGAGTTGCTAAAGTAAATCTGAACTATTCGAAGGAAGAAGTTCATGTGACAGTGAGAGTCATTGCTGTGGTAAAATTCTTCCTGTGCAGAGTTGATGAGCGGTAAATGCATACTTGGCTATGAGTGTCCTGCTCTCAGGTGGTCTCTGCAGACATGCTTACCCAAGTTCTAATGAAGCTTGAAATTAACATGGCTCTGTCAGTTTAATTCCTGGTGTCTGCTGGAGTCCTTGCAATACTGTCTTGTCAATCCTAAGCAAGGGGCCAGTACATTTCTAGCAATGTCTCTTGCTGCTGGGAATTTTGTTAGAAGAAAAAGTAATATCCACATATGTAGTTATATGTAATTTTCTTCAGCCTGATATATTTATAGTGGCTAAGCAAAATTTGTGTGTGTGTGTATTTGTGTGTGTGTATACGTATGATGGTTCTTAGGGCAGATACATCTCAGTACATATTAAGTTGTTGTTGATGATGATGGTCTGTGCATAATATGTAAGAGTTCATTAACCATATCTACATGTGTTGTGTATTTCAATCCTGATTGTAACTCTGAGAAGTAAATATAATTACCTATTTTACAAATGAAGAAGCTGAGAATCAAAGAGGTTAAGTGAGTTGAAAAAATCCTGCAGTTAATAAGAGAACAGAAGCCAGGAAGACATGACTATATTTCCAGCTTATTTATCAAAAGACATCATTTCTGTTTTGATATAGCTTTGATTGTGATTGCAAAGTATATTCAAATAGACATTCTGTGGTTTTGGACGGCCAATAATTGTTACAAAGTTTGAAGTTGAAAAATACTTTTGAGTGTTTATAACATGCTAATCAATGATCAGTTATTTTTATGTACATGATCTCACTTAGTCTTTATGATAACAGTTTGAGAACAAATCATGTTTATTTTTACCAAAAACTAGGAGGTTTTCTAAAAATGGCCTTCTCTTCAATGTTTTCAGAAAATGTCCACTGTAAAGAACAAACGACTGCAGAAGATTAACTGCATGTCAATATAGGTAATTTTATTATATCATTGATCCCCTCAATCCCATGAGGTAGGCAGTACAGATCCTGATATCCCTAATTTTAGAGATTGAGTATAGCAGAGGTAACCTGTCACTTAGAGTTCTTGGATGGGGATACCAGGAAATAACTCTGGATAACTTACGAAAAAGGGATCACTTACTGGCAGGATATTGGGCAGCTCTGTATTCCACTAAGACTCGTGAAAGGAAGGTTTTCTCCAAAACAGGAAGAGGACTCAGTCCTCAAATTAGAACTTCTTGACAATTGCGATAATTTCCCAGGGCATCATAGATAAAAGTGTATTAGATGCTCAGTTCTCCCTTTTACTTAAAAAAATGTAAACTCCAAAACTCATGTTTACCCAATTTCAAAACTCATGTTTACCCAATTTCTTGCAGTTTTTTTTTTTTTTTTTTTTTGAGATAGAATCTCACTCTTATTGCCCAGACTGGAATGCAGTGGCGCCATCTCAACTCACTGCTACTCTGCCTCCCAGGTTGAAGTGATTCTCCTACCTCAGCCTCCTGATGACACCATGCCCGGCTAATTTTTGTATTTTTAGTAGAGACGAGGTCTTGCTATGTTGGCCAGGCTGGTTTCGAACTCCCGACCTTAAGTAATCCACTGGACTCAGCCTCCTGAAGTGCTGGTGGGATTACAGGCATGAGCCACCACACCCTGTTCCTGCCACCCCCCAGCACTTCCACCTTTTAAAAAAGGAGAACTCAAAAGATCAATGTGCCCATTACCAAGTATCTGTGAATACCTACAACTTGTGAAATTTAGCTTTAAAGTTTTGTGATGAGTACAAAGAAAATATACCTTTGTTTAGCTTCCTTCAGGTTTCCCTTCAGGAGTGCTGTGCCATGCTGGGTGGCAGCACTGAAACCGCTATAGTGGCTGAAGCAGGTGTTGAGTGGCCAAAACATTTTGGCAGCTAGTCACGCACTAGATTGGAGAGGTAACTAAACACAGAGATGAGGTTAAACTATTAAATTCCAAATGATGTGAATGACTACATGGCTGAATGAATAACACAGAAAAACACCAAACCCACAAACCCATCATCTGTATTTAGGAGACAGATGATAGAGACCTTGAGTGCCAGCCCAAGGATGACTAGATTTATGCTGTAAACCATGCTTATTTTGTTAAAAAAAATTCTGTAATTGTTTGCTATCTTGCACCACAAAATCCTTTTTCATTAGTAATAGACTTCGTTATTTAAATTTACTGCTGTAAATTTCAAATATCAAGCCTCTTGTGAATTCTTACCAGTCTCTAAATAATAAGAGCTAATACTTATTAATGAGGATTTAGGATATGTAAACTATGTAATGTATTAATCTAATCCCAATACAATGCAGTAAGTAATACATGTGGTCCACATCAGTGTGATGATATTCTCAAAGCATTCCACCTCTCTTCATTATTATGAAATAATTGATCAGTTTGTCATGACATATAATAAAATTAATAGTGACCCTGCCTGCCAGCAAAAACTTATATTTTACTTTTTCTACCTGTTTTCCCTTTTCCCCCATATCTTTCAACATTGATGTATGAAAATGAAATGCCATTCAAGATGAGATGCCATGTAGAATATCATTATAGATTTGTCATCTAGCTAAATATCTTATAAAATAATAAACACAACACTGCTACCCCTTTACTCTTTCTTCTTTAATTTTTATCCAACTCTGGATTTGAGTGTAAAAACAGGCTGCTTATACATAGAGCTAAAAATTGGGATGTAAAAATTTCCAATGAAATTATGACAGTTTTTTATGTGGAGAAATATTTTAAATGTGTAAAAATAAACATGTTATTTGATTTCAACATTGAATTACATCTGCTTGTGGCACATGATTCATGTGTACTGAATGCTGCTTTTGGCTTGGGTGATTATATGAAAGAATTTTGCTTATGTAACAGGGATAACTAAATAGGAGAACTATAAACGACTTTATCCAAGGAAAACACTTTAGGATGGAAGAGGAGTGGGCTTTAATAATGTATGCACACATTTCTGCCAATGATATAAATGTCCTCTTTTTTGATGGAAGCTGGCCATGAGCAAAATTTGTTTCACATGACATTATATATCTTATTCAAATTTGCAGTCATAATCTTGTCAGAGTTGATTATCACATGATTGGAGCAGTAAAAAAAATGAATTGGGGTTTAAACTTTTATGAAAAAGCACTTATATTGTGGAATAAGACTTTTTAATGGAGTATAGACATTAAACAGACCTTATATTAGGCTCTGAAATTAATGGGTCACTGTATAACTTTCTAGTTTTCATAGCTTGATAAGATTAATGCTTGCTTATATAGCAAATTCAATGGCTCATTTAATTTCATATGAATGTTTAAAGTCAAATTGCTTTTGGATTAAGTCTAAACTCATTATTCATTTTAATGTCTGAAAGAACTTTCATTTTTCTTTCATTTTATTTAATCAACTGCATCATCATTAAGTAAAGGCTAAGGACCTAGATAGTTAAAAATAATGTGAAAAGGAAATTTATTAATTTATATTTAAAGGGACTTGTTATAAAATTTATTTAATACTATACCATGCTTATGTATGGTGCTATTTCAGAGAAGATGAGATATTTATAGGCTTTTTATCATGCTTTAAAACCCTATATTGAAAAGCTGCCTGTTTTGCTGCCTATTATTCAATGTGCATTCTTTGAGCAAAAATTACCATTGACTTTTATTTACATATTTTTAATTCATTCTTTTAGTCTACAAACATTTATTCAGAACCTACAATCTGTAAATAACTGACCAAGCACTGTGAAGGATTCACTGATAAAAACCATTGCATATCTGACTTGAAAGAGCTAACGCATCTCAATAGAAGGGAACTTTACTTCAGAGGTCTTTGGAGTTCTCATCTGTATGACGAGGGGATTTTATTCAACAATGTCTACAATCCCCTTCCATCCTTAAGTTCTGTAGTGTCATGCTTTATCATCCTGTGGGTTATGGACAGAAAAGGGGAAAAAAATAAATTGACCTTCAAATTTACAATATTGGTCATATTAATACATCAGTTATAAACATAGAAAAAACTATAATTAATTTCAATGTTCCTTTGAAATATATAAAGCATATTGCCTTCTGGTTTATCATTTCATGTTGTACAAGTGACCATTGTGATCTTCGGTTTGGATAACCATTGTAATATGCATTTATTGATCATGTACTGTATTTCTAGGATTTTGCTGAGTCCTATGAGAGCAGGAATGTGTTGGTCTGTCTTGGTCACTGTATTAATCTGTTCTCATGCTGCTAATAAAGACATACCTGAGACTGGCTAATTTATAAAGGAAAGAGGTTTAATTGATTTTCAGTCCCACATGGCTGGGGAGGCCTCATAATCATGGCAGAAAGTGAAGGAGGAGCAAAGTGATGTCTTACGTGGTGGTAGGCAAGAGAGAGAATGAGAGCCAAGCAAAATGGGTTTTCCTTTATAAAACCATCAGATCTCATGAGACTTATTCACTATCATGAGAACAGTATGGGGGAAACTGCCCTCGTGATTCAATTATCTCCCACTGGGTCCCTCCCACAACACGTGGGAATTATGGGAGCTACAATTCAAGATGAGATTTGGGTGAGGACACAGCCAAACCATATCAGCCACTGTACTGTCCATGTGGCCTATAATAGTGCTTGACATGAGATGAGTGATCAAGAAATATTTATAAAGTGAATGAATAAAATAATGAATGAAAGAGTGAAGGAACAAGTGAATGAATGCTCTTATTTCCTTTACTCTTCATGACTAATTGAATGCAGTAGGTATTTTATACTTATTTTATAGATAATGAAACTGAAATTTTGAAAGGTTAAGTAGCTTTCCCAATTAATACAGGTAGGACAATACGGCTGAGTTGGGACCTTTGTTACTCTTTGTTCTTTCCATCTTGATGCACACGAGAGATGCTGGTTTTAAGATCACAGTGGTTCTCAACTTTGGTCATATATTTCAGTCACCTAAACTACCCATGCCTGGATTCCACTGCAGACCAATTAAATCAGCATTGCTGAGAGGTTGGGCTTGGGATTATGCGTTTTTAAAACTTTCTCACAGTTCTAATGTCAGCTAGGGTTTTGGTTCACTGTGATCACAGTCTCAACAATTGTATGAACAAAGACCTTTGGCCTCTAAATTCCACTATTTAGAGACTAATTTATCTCTCTATATAATGCATTTAAGTTAGGACACCACAGCACCAGGATAAGAAACTAGACAGCCAATGAAGTCTATTCACTGAGGCTGATTGGTCCCTCCTACTCACAGATCTTGTGGTATGAGAGTTAAAATTACTAATTGGTGTATGTTTTAGCCTTATTTTCTTTCTATCTCCTTTGTTTCTTTCTTCTGTTAAAAAATATTCTGACGCTTGTTAAAATAAGTCAGAAAGGCTTTTTTCAAGACTATTGCAATAGGGGAGAAAGATGGAGCTTAATTCCAAATACAGCAAGGATAAGTGAGGATTTACTGCCAATGAGCACAGCAAGAGGGCCAGAGGATGGACAATTCTCAAGAGGAGACATCAAGGATAGTCAGATGCTTGCTAGACTGGCCTAACAGGTTTCTTGCTAAAGAGAGGCCAAGGAACTAGACATCAAAGGTGGAGTATGGAGTTTGAGGAACTTGGTCATATATCAAGAATGGGGAATTCTCCCCAAATTGACTTAGGAGAATTCTTCCCAAGGGCAGGCCAAGATCAAGGTTAGTTGAGATAAGCAGCCTAACTAAAGTATGGTCAAGGAGGGGGAGTTTTTTCTCTTCCTTCCCTTCTCTCTTTTTTCCTTTCACCCTTCCTTCCTCCCTGCCCCCACTTTTTTTCTCCTTTTCTTCTACTAGTATTTTCTGTGCAAATCTAGGAGGAAAGACATAAAACTTTGCCTTCAAAGAATATGATTTAGTGCAGTTCCTTCTGAATAGTAAAATCTACAAATGGTGAATCTGAGAATGCCAGAGATGTATCATAGATTTCTCACCCGGATTGACCATCTCTCCCTAAATCGTAAATACACTAAGGCTGCTGGGTTTGAGTTAATCTTGGCTCTTGACATCGTAAAATCTCCAACACGCCTGTTTGTAATAAACACCTGGAGAGCTAGAGATTTACTGAATGGGAATCCATAGGGAGTGGAGTCTAGAATTTTGTATTATTTTTTCCAGGCACTTGCAGGTGATTCTTAGGAACAGGTCAGTGTAGGAAACATTAATAAAACTCAGGGGTTCTTAAAAATGTGATTGCCAGAGCAGCAGCACCTGGGAACTTGTTATAAATGCACACATTTTCTGATCTCTTTCAGAACATGGAATCAGAAACTCCAGGGTGGGGCCCAGCAATGTGTTCTAACAAACCCATCAGGGGCACACAAACATTAGAGAATCACTGATAATAGGAGATAGTTTTGTATTGGGTCCTAAGGAGATAGGAGCATATCCGATGCTCCCACTTTTCTGAGATCCAGAGGGTTAGAGCAAAAGCGAATCAGCATTGCAGTTATGGCAGTGGGAAGTCAGGGCATGTATAGGAAGAAAGAAACTGAACAGGAAGGAGAGCTGTGGAAACTGTCTAGACATTCTTCCTCTGTGGGCAGAGAAAGAACTTGAGGCACCATCTACAGGAGTTACCTAGCAAGTGTGCTCATGTCTCTGGCTAGGCTGAGTGTGGTAAGAGGATGTTGATTTAGAGATGGGTTGAAACTAAATAAGAGGATTATTTTAGAAGCAGGAGAGATCCAAAATATGGTGTGGCAGTCAGCTAAGAAGTTGGTTATGGAGGGGCAAGGCCCATATATCTGTAATACAGAATTTCTTAACCAGAAGAAAAAGAAGAATTTTGTTACATTTCTTATGAGAATTCTAATTCCCTTCCTCTCTTGCCACATAAAGAGTGGCACAATGTGCTATTTTTTTTCCTCAGGTATGTTGGCTTAGAGAAACATATTAGATAATGAATTATTCAGGGTGATTTCCTAGGCTGGCAGAGAGGCGCACCTGTCTGAGATGCTTATAGATTTGATTAGATAACATTTGTCAGCTGCATCAGCCGCAGGTAACTCCTGACGAGAATTGTATTTCCCTGTAGGTAGTGGAACCAAGCGATGTTCCAGATTTCATGGGGTTGCCGAAGAGGCTTGCAGGAGCGTCATGCCTAAGAGGCTGTACAACAGTTGTCAAGGTAATCAGACTATTTGCAATCACCATTTTCTGCTCTTTTTTCCCCCCCTAAGTACCTAAATGGAAATGTCAGATAGCCAAGAAGAGAAGACGTGTGTGTGCCAGAAATAGATGATTTCCACTCAAAGTGTAATCGATACATAATTTTGTTGATAAATTCCTGTGATTGCTGGTCCTCTCTTTCCCTCTCTTGTATGTCTTCGGGTGCAACTCTTGAATTATGAATACATAATAAGCCTTGCTTTTCCTGTCAAAAGCTTGCTTCATATACCAAATTACAATATTTATACCCAGGAGATTTTCCATTTTGTGTAAAATGTCTTCTATTTTAGAAAAGTTTGCATTTTCTGAATATCTCTTTTGGAATTGCTTAAAAAATACATTCCCCAGAAAAGCCCAACATTATTTATTGTGTTGGGTAGGAACATCTGTGGTTTTGCCCTTAACATCATCAATGAGAAGGTAGAGCTTAAATCACAGTATGTGAGAAAGTATTTAAGAGACAGAATGCTTGGATTCAAATCTACCTTCCCCACCAACGGGCCCCACCTTAGGGAGGGTCCGTGGCCTTCCCCAGATGGCACCAGTGGCTACTTAAAACCAATGTTGTGATATTAAATAGAATAATATATGCAAAGTGTTCTGGCTCAATGTTAATAGCTTTTCATAAATGATAGGTTAAAACTTTGGTAAAAGGTAGCAAGGTAGAGTGGGAAGAGTGTGAGATAGGGATTTGGAAAAACTGGCTGTAAAATCTTTGTAATTTCCCTCTAGTCCACAGTTTTGTTATTTGTGCTGTGAAGGGTTTGAATTCAGTGGTTTCTAGGAGCTGCTCCAATGGTTGAATCTCACCATTCTATTAAAAGGACCCCAGGCCTACTTTGAGGGGAGAGAGAGCGAGCGAGCGAGAAAGATAGCAAGAGAGAGCGCGCACATATGCTTAACTAGCTGTTTCCTTCCTCCTCCCTTCTTTCTTCTTTTACTTTCATTTTTCTCACTCCCTCCCCTAACCTACCCACTACCTTCATATTACAATTGGCCCTTTGTGTCTACAGATTCTGCATCTGAGGATTCAATCAACCTCAGATGGGAAGTATCAGAACTACAACAATAGAAAATACAGTATTAACAATCATTTACATAGCATTTATATTGTATTAGGTATTCTAAGTAATCTAGAAATAATATAAAGTATACGATAGGGTGTGATACCATCTCCTATCAGAGACTTGAGCATCTGGCAGATTTTGGCATCCTTGGGAGGTCCTTGAACCAACCCAGCCTGGATACCGAGGGACAACGGTACATGTCTTTCCTTCTCTCCTTATTGTGTCACCCCAACATTTATGAGAAGTGTCAATATAGAAAATTGACTTTCTTCCTAAAAAAACTTGTTCAGCAACCCCTTGTTACCAAGCCAGAAATTTCCACATTGTTCCTGGAACCATGCCATTGACAGACATTAAGATGATGGTAACTATTTGGGTCCATGAAATCGGGTTGTTGGGACATTTGGATTTGCAGCAGGGCTGAATAAGGTTGCTTCAGTTTGGAACTTCAAGTGGAGCTCAGAGTGCTGTGGTCAATTCAGGTTGTGAAAATATAAATCTTAGATCTATATCATTCTGCGAGAAAGGGAAAAAAAGCCTATCAGTTATTTGATGGATTCTTAGTATTAAGCCACAAGGGTATTGTTTAGATAGTTATGTTTTAAGTGTGTGTATTACTCTGTTCTCACACTGCTGTAAAGTTACTGCTAGAGACTGGGTAATTTATAAAGGAAAGAGGTTTAATTGACTCATAGTTCTGCAGGCTTAACAGGAAGCATGGCTAGGAGGCCTCAGGAAACTTAAAATCGTGGTGGAGGTCAAAGGGGAAGTAGCACATCTTACATGGTGGCAGATGAGAGCGTGTGAAGGAGGAACTGTCAGACACTTACTAAACCACCAGATCTCATGAGGACTCGCTCACTATTACGAGAACAGCATGGGAGAACTGCCCCCATGTTTCAATCACCTCCCACCAGTTCCCTTCTGTGACACATGGGATTATGGGGATTACAATGAAACATGAAATTTGAGTGGGACACAGAGCCAAACCATATCAGTGTGAGTGATTTGTAAACAAAAAATATGTGCACAACCACAGATGATTGGCTAAATAAAATACCAGAATTGTGGAGCCATTAAGACATATGCAGTAGAAAGAAAACTAAGTGACTCTGAAGGATGATTAGGTAGCAAATTAAATGGTATGTGCCACTTCTGGGTCAATGGAAAATATGTCTGTATATGAGACGGTAGGT
Organism: Piliocolobus tephrosceles; assembly: GCF_002776525.5. Lineage (NCBI taxonomy): Eukaryota > Metazoa > Chordata > Mammalia > Primates > Cercopithecidae > Piliocolobus > Piliocolobus tephrosceles. The sequence continues at coordinate 43,654,771 of NC_045450.1, forward strand.
GATGAAAAGTTAGTAGGAATTATCTCCAAATGCTGACAGCTTGAACAAATTGATTGCTACACTTCCACTATACAAACTTTTAACTTTAAAAAAAGGGGTGGAAATGTTAGCCTTTATGACAAAGACAAAACAAATGCCAGACTCAGAGGTGCTGAACTCACACTCGTCAAGGAACTAATTTTGCAGACGAATCTGCACTGGATAGAAGGACATAGAAGGCAGCTCTATTCTTCAGCCAGATATCGCCCTGTGATTTGAACTGACTCACTTTCTCAGTTCCCCTACTCTGAGCTCCTTGTTTAGTCCCCTGACCTTCTTTTATTTCTGTTGGTCAGAACTGAGCTACAGAATGGTGGATTCTGCCTTGAGCTTTGAAAGTGAGTCAAGGAGAGAATTAAGCAGCAATTCTAAGAGATAAACACATTAAGAAATATTGCCTAAGACTAAAAAAGTTGCCCCCAGATTTTTCTCAAGTGCTGCGGAAATGAAAGCAGAAAATTGCTCTGTGCCATTTCTGGGGCCCACTGCTATTAGAGACAGATGATAAACCTCACCAAATTGGCACACCAGGCAACGGCTGGAGCAGATAGACATAGCTTGCCCTTTTTAAACAGAGCGAACATGGCAACAAGCTGATTGCAGCTAAATCAAACCCTCCCTCTGAGCTCTTTCTGGAGGCCATCCGTTGAGAGGAGTAAATATAAATACGTATGTGGACGTGTCTCATGTTCCTTTACTTAGATCCCTCCAGAAAGGGCAGACAGGATCTAAACAGCTTAAGCTTCCTCCTTCCTGCTTCACTGGAATGTGGTCTCAAATACCCTGACTTTTAGGCAGATTTGGGGTTTCAGTCTCCCAGGAAGACTCAGTATGCCCTCCGAATCAAACCTGGGTTTTAATCTTAGCTCCAGTGTTTATTAGCTGAGTTATTCAAGCAGGTCCTCCCTTCCCTGGTCCTTAGTTTGAGGGCTAACATGTATTGCATTTTCTGTGTTACTCTCCCACTATTCCTGCAAACTGAGTTACTTTGCTGCTTTTGTTTTTGGTAGTTGGATCTCCTTTAGTAAATGTGAGAAAGGGGTTGAGAGAAGGAGAGGGAGAGAGCCCAAAGAAAGAAGAGAGGGAGAGAGCCCAAAGAAAGAAGACAGGGAGAGCACAATAGAAGACTTGAAAAGGTGGAATCATAAACAGGTGAAAGAAAAGGGGAAGGCGAAAGAGAGAGAGAGGTAATGATAGGGTCTGGGGAGTTTGAGAAAGTCCGATGAGAGGGTATGGAGTGGCCACAAAGTTCCCAGACATAGGAATTTGTGGTGGAGAGTTCAGAAACACTAAAGTTTCAAAGCATAATGTATAAAGTTATACCTATGTCTGATATCCCTCAATTGCAACGGTTCTGGCAGTCCCACACAGGAATTGTATGTGTATAACTGGGCTTTCCTAGGAATAAAAGTGACAGTTTCCTTCATTGGGCACACTCCATTGGTATAAATCAAAATGTCTTAGATCAAATTTGTACCCCTACGGCATAATGTAAATGATGAAGGGAAGGGACCTCATTTTGTCATTTTCTTTTCAAATATCAACTTGTATTAAAGAAAACATTTTTCTCAATCACAGGTGCAGATGTGAAGGATGAGTGACATCTTGATGTCCTTTCTTTGATAAGTCTCTTCCCTTGGCAGCTTCTCGTATACTTTTAGGAACAAGCTTCAATTTATCTTTTATAGAGTGGGTCTGTATCTTGGAGCCAGCAAAGCCGCATTTAAAAGTGTGCTTCCAGCTTGAGATTCTCAGAGGAGCAGCAAAGCAAAGAGCAGAACATTGTCCTGAATGTCTGGAGAGCTCATGTTGGGGCTGAGCCATCAAATGTAACTGGTATCATCAGGATCCCTTGCATTTCAGTTTCCAAAACATTTCTTTTTCTTTTTTTGTTTTTGAGACAGAGTCTTGCTCTGTCGCCCAGGCTGGAGTGCAGTGGCATGATCTTGGCTCACTGCAACCTCTGCCTCCCGGGGTTCAAGTGATTCTCCTGCCTGTCTCTTGAGTAGCTTGGGACTACAGGCATGTGCCACCACGCCTGGCTAATTTTTGTATTTTCAGTAGAGACGGAGTTTCCCCATGTTGGCCAGTCTGGTCTTGAACTCCTGACCTCAGGTGATCCACCCACCTCGGCCTCCCAAAGTGTTGGGATTACAGGTGTGCGCCATTGCTCCCGGCCCCAAAACATTTCTTATAATCACTCACTCATTTGATCTCCATCGTTAAAAATCCAGTGTGATAATTGGGGCAGGAATACTTGCTCTAATCTTATTTTACTGGTGAGTAAAGTAAGGCTTAAAGAAGTGAAGTAGGGCCAGGCGCGGTGGCACATGCCTGTAATCCCAGCACTTTGGGAGGCCGAGGCAGCAGATCACGAGGTCAGGAGATCGAGACCATCCTGGTTAACATGGTGAAACCCTGTCTCTACTAAAAATACAAAAAATTAGCTGGGCGTGTTGGCGGGCGCCTGTAGTCTGAGCTGTTCTGCAGGCTGAGGCAGGAGAATGGCGTAAACCCGGGAGGCGGAGCTTGCAGTGAGCCGAGATCGCACCACTGAACTCCAACCTGGGCAACAGAGTGAGACTCCATCTCAAAAGAAAAAAACAAAAACAAAAAAATGAAGTAAATTGCTGGAGATGAAGGCACATACGCTAGTCTGCTGATGTAAAACTACAAATGTCAAATTCTTAATACACTGAAAGGCACACAGTAGGTTCTCAATACTTTTTAATCTTACCATATTGGCCACAACATATATATTTATATATGAATTGTTGAGCTGTCACTAGCCAGTATTTAGTGACTTTACTTTCTTTTTCTTTTCTGTGTTCAGTCTCTGTGATAGTTTCAGCAGCCCCTTGATAGAGAATTGACTTATGTTAGGGATGTTTGAATAGAGCCTGCTTTCCCAGGGTTGTTGTTTTTTGGCTTTCCCATGGATATTTTTTTGTGGCAGCTCTTGAAATGAGGGAGCTTTTGGAAAAGATAAAGGTGCCATCATCATGGAGGAACTCAGACAGGATTCCCAGCATTGCTGTGCCTCTACAACATCCAGATCATTGAGAATCACGATGCTGGTTCTCCAAGTGCTAAAAAATACCAGAAACTCTTACAGAATCTCTGTATAGAATACATTCAACACTAAAATCGAACTTAAGGTAATTTAAACTCCATGTATATTCTTTAAAAAAGGATTATTTAACCATATAGAAAACCCACTATTTCTTAGGAAAGTTAAGAGGGTGAACACTTGTTGGAAGTCTTGCGGCCCTTTGGAGCTTTTTTTTTTTTTTAAATGGTGGGGGTGGAGTTCAAAAGTTTGAGGCCACCTAGGATTCAAGCTTTCTATGTGGAACAAGTTTTCTTTTGTCATAATGTAGGAGTGCCTCACATTTTAGAAATTAATGGTGTTTGAGAAAGGAGTAGGAGGAGACTATTTCTTTCCTTATCTGAGCAACCAGGGCACCATTTTAGGAAATTTGTTTTTAACAAGAATGTCACTGACATGGTCATCTGCTGCTGCTGCTGCTTTTCCATTTTCTCTTCCTCCTTCTAATCCTCCTCCTACTCTCCCTACTCCCGCTTTCCTCCTCCCTCTTTTCTCTTCTCCAATCCCCCATTTCTCTTGTTGCTTATGTTAATTTTTTAACTGATAAAACTTAACATTTTTTAATTAAAAAAGAAAACATATATATGTATCATGTATAAAAGTTTTGAAATGTGTATACATTATAGAACGGCTAAATTGAGCTAATTAGCACATATATTACCTCACATACTTATCATTTTGTTGTGGTGAGAACACTTAAGATCTCACCACAAACTCTTAGCGATTTTCAGGACTACAATACATTGTTATTAACTATAGTTACCTGTGGTACACTAGATCTCTTGAAGTTACTTCTCTTATCTAACTGAAATCTTACATTATTTTGTTTGTTTGTTTATTTGTTTTGAGACAGGTTCTCACTCTGGTACTCTTTAACATCTTCCAAACACCCCCTCACCCTCTCCAGACCCTGGTAACCACCATTCCACTTTCTACTTCTATGAGTTCGACTTTTAAAGATTCTGTATATAAGTGAGATCATGCAGTATTTGTCTTTCTGTCCTAGCTCATTTCACTTAAATAATGTCCTCCAGGTTTATCCATTTTGCAAATCAGGGGTCCCCAACCCCTGGGCCATGAACTGGTACTGGTCTGTGGTCTGTTAGGAACTGGGCCGCACAGCAGGAGGAAGGTGAGCGGTGGGTGAGCGAGTGAAGCTTCATCTGTATTTGTAGCTACTGCACATTGCTCACATTACTGCCTGACCCCTGCTTCCTGTCAGATCAGCAATGACATTAGATTCTTACAGGAGTGTGAACCCCGTTGTGAACTGTGCATGCCAGGGATCTAGGTTGCATACTCATTATGAGAATCTAATGCTTGATGATCTGTCACTGTCTCCCATCACCCCCAGATGGAACCATCTAGTTGCAGGAAAACAAGCTCAGGGCTCCCACTGAGTCTACATGTGGTGATAGTAATAGAAATAAAATGCACAATAAAAGTAATGTACTTGAATCATCCCCAAAGCATCCCCCCCCCCCGCCTGACCCCTACCCCCCACCTCCACCAAAACCAGTCCCTGCTACCAAAATGGTTGGGAACTGCTGTTGAAAATAACAGGATTTTCTTTCTTTCTTTTTCTTTTCTTTTTTTTTTTAAGAAAGGCTGAATATTATTCCATTGTTCATATATACCACATTTTCTTTTTCCATGCATCAGCTGATGGACACTTAGGCTGATTGCATATCTTGGCTATTGTGAATAGTGCTGCAATAAACATGGGAGTACAGATACATCTTTGAAATACTGGTTTCATTTCTTTGGATAAATACTCAATACTGGGATTGTTGGATTATAGGGTAGTTCTGTTTTTAGTTTTCTGAGTAACTTCTGTGTTATTTTTCATAGTGCCTATACTAATTTATATTCCCACCAACAGTGTGCAAGACTTCTCTTTTCTCCACATCCGTGTCAGCCCTTCTTTTTTGTCTTTTTGATAACAGCCATTCTAACAAGTGTGAGGTGATATTTCATTGTGGTTTTAACTTGCGTTTCTCTGATGATGTGATGTTTGGTGTTTTTTTATATACCCATTGGCCACTTGCATGTCATCTTTTGAGGAAATGTCTATTCAGATCCTCTGTCCATTTTTAAATAATTGGGTTGTTTTCTTGCTATTGTTTGAATTTTTTATACATTTTTGAATATTGACTTCTTTTCAGATGTATGATTTACTCATATTTTCTCTCATCTCTTAGATTATGTCTTCATCTGATTGTTTCCTTTACTGTGCAGAAGCTTTTTATTTGATGCAATCCTAGTTTTGCTTTGGAGCTTTTCCCCTGTTTTCTTCTAGTAGTTTCATAGTTCAAGGTCTGTCTGTTTTTTATTTTTTTTGGAGATAGGGTCTCACTCTGTTGCCCAGGCTGGAGTGCAGTGCTGCGATCATGGCTCACTGCAACCTTGACCTCCTGGGCTAAGGCAGTCCTCCCACCTCAGCCTCCCAAGTTGCTGGGAGTGCAGGTACACACCCCTGCACCTAGCTAATTTTTTTGTATTTTTTTTTATGGAGATGGGGTTTCCCTATGTTACCCATGCTGGTCTTGATCTCCTCAGCTCAAGTGATCTGCCTGCCTTGATCTCCCAAAGTGTTAGGATTACAGGCATGAGCCACCATGTCCAGCCAGTTCTAGGTTTTACATTTAAGTCTTTAATCAATTTTGAGTTAACTGTTTTATATGCTGTGAGATAAGGGTTGGTCTCATTACATTTTTCTGCATGTGGATATCCAGCTATATCATCTTTTTGTTTGTTTGTTTTGTTTTGAGACAAAGTTTTGCTCTTGTTGCCCAGGCTGGAGCGCAATGGAGTGATCTTGGCTTACTGCAACCTCCGCCTCCCGGGTTCAAAGGATCCTCCTGCCTCAGCCTCCCGAGTAGCTGGGATTTCAGGTGCCCGCCACCATGGCCAGCTAATGTTTGTGTATTTAGTAGAGACTGGGTTTTGCCATGTCGACCAGGCCAGTCTTGAACTTCTGACCTCAGGTAATCCACCTGCCTCAGCCTCCCAAAGTGCTGGTATTACAGGCGTGAGCCACCCCCATGCCCAGCCTTATCTTTGTTTTTAATACTGAGAGAGTTAACAAAATAGTGAAGAATAGTTTAGAGATTCCTTATTATAGTAGCAGTGTCAAGAGTCACTTGCAGTGGCATCAGCTGTCTGGTGACTGTTTTTGTTGCATGTCAGTGGTGGAGACGTCGCCAGACTATCCCTACCAAATGATGTTGGCTATGTTTTCTAGCTATGTGGCCTCCCTTGATTCCTGCCCATTTTCTTAGCTTTGTTCTCAACTTTTTGTTGATTCTATGAAGTATAGTGTATACTTACAATAAGTTCTTTTCTATGTTTAAGTTAGAATTGATTATTGTTGCATGTAATCAAGAGCACTGACAGGTAGAGTGACTAACAGCAATTTCTGTACTTTCCTATCTGCCTATCCTTATTTGACTTACCTTACAAGGACTGATTTACATTCCAGCTCTTGAATGGAACCTTCCCAGACTAATTCATTTCCACATTGATTTTGTGCTCTCTGAGTCTGTGTGGCCTTATACTACTTAACATTTTATCATGTGATAACTGGTAATTTTTTCTAACTGAATTAAAGTAATTTATTTCAAATTCAAAATTCCATCAAAAGCTCCTCAAGGGCAGGTTCTTTTTTTGTCCTTCCAACTCCGATTTTTCTCCTTTTCCTCTCTCCCTGGTGAAACTTTTTATGAGACTAAGCACAGCAAAGGTCAGGTAAGAAAATACCTGTTTTTTTTTTTTTTTTTAATTGATATATGTGATCGTGCTTTGTTGATTAACAAAACATTAAATCAAGCTCGTGTAGTCCTGTGTTGAAACATTCTACGTTTGCGTTTATATCTGAACAAGGGTAATACAAGAAATTGACAGGCTTGAGTCTGAACTCTGAAGCCAACAGACTGGACTTGACCTTGGAAGGCTTTAACATTTTCTAGCTATATGGCCTTAGACTGGCTTTAATTTGCTCGCACATAACATTGTTTGTATGACATTTTTCTTGCAATCCAGGATGGAAAGAGGATTTAAGTAAAGTAATAATAATAAAGTCAAGCACCTGAGGCACATATCAAGAGCTTAGTAAATTCTGGTCCTCTTTATTGATGAATGTATTTATCATCCATGTGATGTGTCTTATCAGAAAATTAATGACTTCACAGAATGAGTTATAGAACTGAAATACTGAAAGCAAGAGAGGTGAAAGTTCTACTGTCCATCAGCCCTCCTTGTCTACCTACAGTATGCATTTCTGGGGTCTTTTAGGTAGGATGTTGACAAACTGGAACATTTTCAGGGACGAGGAACCAGGATATTAGAGAACTGCCCTGTGGAGAACAAGTCTCACTTTACGTTTGTCTGGAAGTAACATCTGCAAACAGCTTTTTTTGTGGGGGTATATGAATGGTTATCGTCTATTCTGCCATCTTGGTGACATCCCCCCCCGCCCTTTTTTTTTTTTTTTTTGGAGACAGAGTCTCACTCTGCAGCCCAAGCTGGAGTGCAATGGCAAGATCTTGGCTCACTGCAACCTCTGCCTCCCAGGCTCCCATTCTCATGCCTTAACCTCTTGAGTAGCTGGGACTACAGGCATGTGCCACCACACCCGCCTAATTTTTTGTATTTTAGTAGAGACAAGGTTTCACCATGTTGCCAGGGTAGGACATCACTCTTTAGATGCTTTATTGTTTGACCTTTCATGTGTAGCTCTGTGACTCTCCTAGAATTAATATTGTCTATTGTATGAGATAGGTAGTCAAGTTTCAGTTTTCCTTATTTTCATAGGAATATCCAGTTGACTCAGCCACGTGTTCAAAGGCCATTATTTCCCTATAGAACTTCAGTGGCATCTTTGTCCATATTTGCATGGACTGGTTTCTTATCTCTGTATTTTATCATACTCACATTTTTGTCTGTTCTCCAAACTAATACCTCACTGGTAGGTCTAATATATGTTTTAATATCTGGTAGTGTACGTTTTCTAGCTTATTCTTTCTCAAGTACTGATAATCTTATAATAAAATGAATTTTATGATTAAACTTGTATGAGTCAATTTTGATTGCTTCCAAGAACCTTGATAACAGGAATCAAGTCCTCTTTAAACCAAAGCCTACACCTAATCGTCAGCTCAACTCATCTCTTCTACTTGAAATAAACATTAATATTAGTAGATGAGTTAGTGTACTTGGAAAGATCTAATGAAAGACACTCTGGTTCCCTAGGAACCTTGTGGGTCATCATTTGTAGTAGAAATAAGGTCGTGTGTGTGCGTGTGCGTGCATGGGTGTGTGTATGATTTAAAATATAAGTTTCATATATATATATATATTTTTTTTTACCTGAGACTCAGAAAATTCAGTCAGCATTATCCAGGTTAGTTTTCTCATATGAATGATAGACATAATATTCATCACTTGTATATGATAAAGTAGCCACTTATTTAAAATACTTCTCATAAGTAGATGTTTAAAAATATTCACTACTGTTCATTTATTTTATTTTATTTTAATTTTTTTTGAGGTGGAATCTTACTCTGTCACCCAAGCTGGAGTGCAGTGGCATAATCTTGGCTCACTGCAACCTCTGTCTCCTGGGTTCAAGCAATTCTTCTGCCTTGGCCTCCCGAGTTGCTGGGATTACATGTGTGTGCCACCACACCTAGCTAATTTGTGTATTTTTAATAGAGATGGGGTTTCACTATGTTGTCTAGGCTTGTCTCAAACTCCTGACCTCAGGTGATCTGCCCGCCTCAGCCTCCCAAAGTGCTGGGATTACAGGTGTGAGTCACCGCACCCAGCCTGATGTTCATTTATTACATCCGCTTATGTGAATCTGTGTACGAAATCTCTGATGTAACAATACAAAGTCAAACAAACCAGGGAATTAAGGCCAGGTGAAATCAATGCCCATAGTTTTTGTTCCTAAAGCAGGTGGAAATCTCTTTAGCCAGTTGAAATCAGTTACCCATTGCAGAGTCTGGTTAGGACTGACACAAAATTAAGTTTTTCAGGTATGTTGAAGAGTTAAGTACTGGTAACATTTATGTTCCAGATCAGTGATTTCCAAAATGCTCTGGAGAGCTCTAGCATTCTCCAGAAAGCCTCAGATTGTCAGAGAGAGGAGGTGATGGAAGGGGCCCAGCAAGCCTGACTCTTGCTCTGTGTGAGTTCTTCATCATCTCTGTAAATTAATGCCTGAATCATGTCATTCAAACCACACAGTGTGGCTCATGACAATGGACTCAGTGACCAAAGTTGATTTTTCTTCCTTTTCAATTGTGCAAACCCAAGGGTTTTACTTCACTGAGTACTCGTCTCTGCTGTGTGTACCTTGAGAGGGTCTATGATCGATATAGTCTTGGTTACCCCTCATGATGGGGTTCAGTCAGGTGAGGATTTACTATAGGCCGAATGACATCTTCTCCTTGAGTTTGGTCTTGGTTGATTTGTGAGGGCACCCTGTTCTTTTCTCCTACTTTGGCATCGATTCCCTCTCTCCACGGAGTTGGATGTTGTTGTCTCTTAGGAGCTCAGTATGTGATTCTAAATTCAGATGATCAGATAGCTAAGAAAGTGCTAATAGCTTATGCTCTCATGAAATATGCTTTTTTGTTTTCTGTACATAATTGCCTTTGTATTTGTCTCCCCTTATCCCCAACTGACAGTGTTTTAATTAAAAGTTGAGGGGAGAGAACATAAGGAAGTCTGTGGAGGAACATTCTTGCTTTTTGTTTAATCCTATCCTGCCAAACAATGCTTTTTAAGCCTTCTGGTAAGCAAGCAGAGAGTCAAATGTGAGAAAAAGCCCCCAACAGCGTGTTTTTTAAAAAAAACATTTTGCCTATTCTCATCTTTTAAGAAAAGACTTAGAATTCAAATGCTTTTGTTCTCTCAATTCTATTGCTTCAAGAAATGAATGGAAGCACTGAATCCTCTTATTCCTGAATCAAATAAAAATAGTCCAATCATATATGTTAACACACATATATAAACATTTATATTTATATGTAATATGTCATATGTGTAATTTTTGAATTGCAGATTCAGTAAGGAACCTAATTTAAATCAAATATGAAATCCAAGCCTGAATCCAGTTGATTAAATTAAAAACAAAGACAGATCCCATAATCTAAAAGTTTAACAATTCTACTCACTACTCAGTTACTTCTTGTGATTTTTCTTTCTTCTAAAATTCACATTCTGCAAATTGTGTCCTAAATGGATGCTTCTTTATATTACTGTTCATAGGAATACACAGGGAGGAATACATCATTTTATTTCCTCCATTGGGTGGTTTTCTCTGTTCAGTTCTGCAGAAAAATAGAAGCTGCAGTATAACTAGAAATTTATTTCTATCCTCATTGTCAACCTTACTCACTTTTAGCTCTTCTCTGCAAGTTATACACATCTCTCTCTAGTGTGATCTTCTTCCTGACATTATTCCTGATCCTTGTTTCCAAGGACAGAAGGAGACATGCACAGAAGCCATGTGCCTTCTCCTAGAAGTATAGTAGGTTGACTTTTGTCACATGTTTCTTTTTGCGATTCAGGGTCATTAAAGGCTTCTTTAGCCTAATGTTTTTTTCCCAAAGTTGAGTCAGTCCATAAACGGTCTTTGCAAATAATCAGGCAAGAGATGGAAGAAATAAAAGCTATTGTAAGAATTTCCTCTTTCTATGAATACAGATATTAAAGACTCCACCAGATTTCACCATCGTCTGTTTTGGGGACTCTATTATTTGCACAGGAATCGTACTTTTGACATCAGTACACTCTTGGTACAGTTAAGAGACTTGGTGATCTTGCTACCAACATGAGAAGGCTATTTCTTTCACACCCTAGGAAAAGTCAGTTGACTAGATAAAAGAAATAGAGATTATGAATGGTTTCATAACTTTTTTTATTCTAAATGCTTATAAAATGACCTAGGATAAAAAAGATTCTTGTTGAGGCTGGGTGCAGTAGCTCACGCCTGTAATCCCAGCACTTTGGGAGGCTGAGGTGGGCAGATCACGAGGTCAGGAGACCAAGACCAACCTGGCTAACACAGTGAAACCCTGTCTCTACTAAAAATACAAAAAATTAGCCGGGCGTGGTTGTGGTGGTGGCTCCTGTAGTCCCAGATACTCGGGAGACGGAGGCAGGAGAATCGCTTGAACCCAGGAGGTGGAGGTTGCAGTGAGCCGAGATAGCACCACTGTACTCCAGCCTGGGGGACAGAGCGAGACTCTGTCTAAAAAAAAAAAAAAAAATTCTTGTTGAACTTCTCTATTGCCCAATGATGTGGGAGATAGAACTGAAGTGGGCATGGGGGTTCTCTTTAAAATTAATCTTTCTGCAGGAATAGAAAGCCCTAAATCTCAGTCACTAAGCATAGATCTAAAAAACTGTTTCCAGGAAAAAAACTGAATTGCAAGAGATGAGGATATATCAAAAGGACTGACTGGCAGTAAGGCTGAATAGAAGAAATTTGTCTTCGGTTCTCACTACCTTATTTCTGGGTTACATACTATGCCGGTCATTTGTCTATTTGTCATAGATTGATTTCCTCACCAGTTCTGCCCTGCTGTGCATTCTGCTTAACTTCATTTTTCATGAATCTTTTGCTCTTGGTTTCTAGGCAGGTTTGTCAGTGGAGGCATGAGGACAGAGCCAGATGCCAAGAAGAGGGAGAAGCCAAAAGATTACTCTTCTCACTCTGTCTTAGGGTTGTCTTTGTACCACGTACATCAGATTCATGGTTCAAGCTTCTGTTGATTGGGTCTCTGTGGTTCCAATTTTCATCAGGTGACTTCTGCTCTTGGACTCCAATAACATTGCCACATCTCTTTGTCCCTCTTAACTCCTGGAATCTTCCTGTTGTTTCTGATGTCTGGCTTGCTTCACAGTCTTCTATTTGGCTTCTTAGCTCTTTCATTACTTATCTAAACAATTCCCTGTATTGAATCCCCTCTGTTTGAAATACTTAGAGTAGTTTCTATTTTCTGGCTGGACCCTAACTTATAGACTCTCCCTTCCTTTCACAACTTGTTTCTTTCTTTCTTTTTTTTTTGGTAAGAATATAATGTTTCTTGATTGATACCTGCCTGTCAACATCACATTCTTTATTCATTTTACAGATTTTTATGGGTGTTTATGTGTCTGTGATGACTTCCAGAACACATTTATTTCTTTTTTTTTTCTTGAGATGGAGTCTCTGTCACCCAGGCTGGAGTGCAGTGGCATGATCTTGGCTCACTGCAGCCTCCACCTCCTGGGTTCGAGTGATTATCCTGCCTCAGCCTTCTAAGTAGCTGGGACTACAGGCATGTGCACCTGGCTAATTTTTGTGTTTTTAGTAGAGATGGAGTTTCACCATGTTGGCCAGGCTGGTCTTGAACTCCTGACCTCAAGTGATCCACCTGCCTCAGCCTCCCAAAGCGCTGGGTTAACAGGTGTGAGTCCCCTTGTCCCGCCAGAACACATTTATTTCTTAAGAACAAAACAGGTAAAGACATAGGATTCAAATTGCAATCCTAACAGGTGGTTGGACAAGTCATTTGCATCTGACTCAATTTTCTCAGCTGACAAATGTGAAAATTCCCATTAAGAATTATTTTAGCTTACATTTTTGAAAGTGACGAAAACATTGCTTTTTTTCAGACTAAATATAAATGCCACAAGTTTAGGAGTCCTTTGTTTAATCTTACTTAGCAGCACTATTAACTGTCTTAGTCCTACTAGGTAGTCATTTTAAGGTGAAATTTGGAACAAAGGAGCTATTGATGCATTTCAGTTAAATATAGAAGCTGTCTCTGACTGTAACTTTTATTCTATTTGAAGTGGGGGAGATTATGGGCCTTTTCCCTAAGTCTAATGATGGATACTTCCTGTCTAGATTCTGGTCAGAGGCATTTGACAGGAAGGCAGATGAAACTCTTTTTATCCTATTTTCAAGACTGTTAAGTAGCCATTGCCAGATCTAAACCCTGGAAGGGACATTTAAAGTGTAAGATATTTATTATTTGTATAAAGAAATATCCCGGCCGGGCGTGGTGGCTCAAGCCTGTAATCCCAGCACTTTGGGAGGCCGAGACAGGCGGATCACGAGGTCAGGAGATTGAGACCATCCTGGCTAACACGGTGAAACCCCGTCTCTACTAAAAAATACAAAAAATTAGCCGGGCGAGGTGGCGGGCGCCTGTAGTCCCAGCTACTCGGGAGGCTGAGGCAGGAGAATGGCGTAAACCCGGGAGGCAGAGCTTGCAGTGAGCTGAGATCCGGCCACTGCACTCCAGCCTGGGCCACAGAGCGAGACTCCGTCTCAAAAAAAAAAAAAAAAAAAAAAAAAAAAAAAAAAAAAAAAGAAATATCCCTGTATTCATCCACTCCTCAATACCTTAAAGCCTCTAATTCCTGATTCTCCAACTTCAGTAGCATCAAAATCATCCTGAAATAATATGAAATATTCAGAATCTCAAACTTCAATCACTGAGGTCTAGATTGAGAAGTTCTAGGTGGGGCCTAGGAATCTGCATGTTCATGAATTCTCTGGTACTACAAATGCAGATTTTCTGCAGATGACACTTAACCACTCTGTACAGTAGGACTTAGTTACATTCCTGTAGAGAGTAGTTCTCAGAAAGTCAGACCCAGATGCATTTGCTAATAATTTACCTTCAACGTTATTGTTTTTTAATAGTCTGCCCAACTCCCTGTTCCCTCAGAAGCCCTAATTCTCACAGTCATATTTTAAAGACATTCCTATTTCTATACAGTGGTCACTTGAGGAGCTATGGGACAACTTCTAAGGAAGTTAGCATTAGATTAGTCCCTAAAACTTTGTATTATTCAAAGAATGGTCTGTCTTACATGAAGAATGTAAGACAATTTGGCCAGGCATGGTGGCTCACACCTGTAATCCCAGTGCTTTGGGAGACTGAGATGGAAGAATAGCTTGACGCCAGGAGTTTGAGACCACCCTTAGCAACATAGTGAGACCCCGTCTCTACATCAAATAAAACAATTAGTTTGGTATAGTGGCACATGCCTATAACCCAGCTACTTGGGAGGTTGAGACAGGATGATAGCTTAAGCCCAGGAGTTTGAGGTTGCAGTAAGCTATGATCGTGCCACTGCACCTGTCTCAAAAAAAAAAAAAAAAAAAGAACATAAGACAGATTATTTTGAAAGCCCTAGACTAAGGAATAAGACAAGAAAAGTAAATAAACTGTATAAACACAAAAGCAAGAAAAAACTAACATCTGCAGATGATACAATTTATCAATAAAATCGAAGAGAATTAACTGAAAACTCTTATAAATAATAAAGAAATGAGGAAGATGACCAATAAAAATGTATTTGCAAAAAATTTTACAATCATGATTATTGGACTTGGACTTAGTTGCTGCATGTAATTTTTGCAATAATGTTTGCTATAATTATTGACACACTTGTAGTGATAAATATTTGTTTCTTTTATTAATTTACCCATCCATCTATAAATGTATCACAGGTTGATGCCAAAACAGATCCTGAGGTAGTGATTAGTGGTAATGCAATTAGCATGCATTCATTTAGTAGTTAAGGGATACGGAAAAAGGAAGTGAAGGAGGTGTGAGTGGAGGGCATTCAAAGGAAAGTGGCCACTGATTTACAATAAACCAGAAGCGACACAGTCAACTGTTCAGCAGATTCAACTGCTCATGATCACAAAATGCTTTTGGAGAGAGAAACTGTGCTTTAGAATAATACTTTGGAGGAATAAAGGATAAGATAATTTATTCACGGGCTCCTCATATACTCTCTCTCATTGGTCATTTTTAAAAATTTATTTTTAATTTTTGTGGGTACCTAGTAGGCATATATATTTATAGAGTACATGAGATGTTTTGATACAGTCATTCAATGCATAATAATCACATCATGGAGAATACGGTATTCATCCCCTCAAGCATTTATCCTTTGTGGTACAAACAATCCAGTTATACTCTTTTAGTTCTTTTCATGTGTACAATTAAGTTATTGGCTACAGTCACTCTGTTGTGCTATCAAATAGTAGGTCTTACTCATTGTACCCATTAATCACCCCCACCTCCTCCCTCCACTACCCTTTCCAGTCTCTGGTAACCATCTTTCTACTCTGAGTCCTTGAGTTCAATTGTTTTGGTTTTTAGATCCCACAAATAAGTGAGAATATGAGATGTTTGTCTTTCTGTGACTGGCTTATTTCACTTAATGTAATGCTGTCTGGTTCCATTCATGTTGTTGCAAATTACAGACTCTCATTCTTTTTATGATTGAATAGCACTCCATTGTGTGTAAGTACCACATTTTCTTCATCCACTCATCTGATGATGTGCATTTAGGTTGCATCCAAATCTTGGCTGGGTGAAGAGTGCTGTGACAGAGTGCAGTTACCTCTTCAATATACTGATTTCTCTTCCTTTGTGTATATATCCAGCAGTGGGATTGCTCTGCCATATGGTAGTTCTATGTTTAGTTTTTTGAGGAACGTCCAAACTGTTCTCCATAGAGTACTAATTTACACTGCCACCAACAGTGTATTAGGGTTCTCTTTTCTCTAAATCTTTGCCAGCATTTGTTATTGCCTGTCTCACTGGGGTGAGAGTATATCTCATTGTAGTTTTGATTTGTGTTTCTCTGATGATCAGTGATGTTGAGTACCTTGTCACATGCCTGCTTTTTTTTCCTTTGAGATGGAGTTTCGCTCTTGTTGCCCAGGCTGGAGTGCAATGGCGTGATTTCGGCTCACTGCAACCTCCACCCCTCAGTTTCAAGTGATTTTCCTGCCTCAGCCTCCCGAGTAGCTGGGATTACAGGCGCCTGCCAGCATGCCTGGCTAATTTTTTGTATTTTTAGTAGAGACGGGGTTTCGCCATGTTGGCCAGTCTGGTCTCGAACTCCAGACCTCAGGTGAGCCACCCACCTCAGCCTCCCAAAGTTCTGGGATTACAGGCATGAGCCACCGTGCCTGGCCTCACTTGCCTGTTTGCCATTTCTGTGTCTTCTTTTGAGAAATGTCTTTTCAGATCTTGTGCCAATTTTTTTATTGGATTATTAGATTTTCCCCTATAGAGTTGTTTGAGCTTTTTATACATTCTAGTTATTGATC
This sequence comes from Piliocolobus tephrosceles, assembly GCF_002776525.5. NCBI lineage: Eukaryota > Metazoa > Chordata > Mammalia > Primates > Cercopithecidae > Piliocolobus > Piliocolobus tephrosceles. The sequence goes on from NC_045450.1 coordinate 43,671,060, forward strand.
TCTTGTCACAGAGGTAGTTTGCAAATATTTTCTCCCATTCTGCAAAGTTTGTGTTATCAGGAATTAAACCCTCCAGTCTTGCTTTATTTATCTCTGTTGGCAGGCAGTATAAAAGCCATATCCAATATCCTTTGATGTGGCAGTTTGAGTCCAAAGCAATATGATAAGGCAGAGATTACTTTCAAGACTAGCAATTTTGCATCCCATTTACAATAATTTTTGCCTACCCAACACCGTAAAGATATTTTCTTTCTTTTTTTTTTTTACAAGCTTAATGTTTTATCATTCACTCTTAGATCGACACTTTAGATAAAATTAACTTTCGTATTTGATGGGAAGTAGGGGGTCAGTTTTAAAGTTTGTATATCCAATTGACCCAGCCAATTATTATAAAGGCTATCTTCTTCTCATTGCACTGCAACTTCACTTCTGAACTTTTTAAAACACAATCTTTCATTGATCTTTTAGTGTTTCCTTGCCCTGATAACTAACCGTCTAAATTGCAGATTTTTATAATTTTTGATGCCTAATAGTGTAGCTGCATGTTTCTTCTTCAAGATTGTTTTGACTATCCTTTGCCTCTCTATAAAATTTTAGAATTGACTTCCATTTATACAGACACATGGAAACCAGCACATATACATTTAAAATTTTTATTGGAATTGCATCAGATCTAAAGATAAATTTAGAGAAGACTGATAAGTTTAGATTACTGAGTCTTGTATCTATGAACACTTCTTTTCATCATTTAGTTCTTCATAGTTTCTTTCTCAATAATAGTTTTTAAATTCCAGCATAAAGGTCCTGTACACTGTTTTTAGATATATTCCTGAGTATTTGTTTTTGCGGGAATAATGTTTTAATTTGCATTTTTTTGAAAATAATTTTCTTTTGTTTGTTTCTGGTGCTTAGTAATTCGATTGGTTTTGGTATTGACCCAGCCTCCAGGAATTTTTGTTAAATTCACTTATGTCTAATATATTTTACATAAAGTATTGACATTTCTATGTACACAGTTATATTATCTGTAGATGATGACATTTAAGTTCTTTTCTATACTGTCTCTTTTTATAAAAAATCTTAAAGCCGTGGCCAAGCCTTTTTCCATTCTTAAATGTTGAATAGAATTGGTAAGAACTGGCATTGTTTTTACCATTTTTGATTGTCTTATTCCATTTGGGCTGCTATGACAGAAAAGCCATAAGCTGGATAATTTATAAACAACAATCATTTATTTCTCATGGTTCCAGGGACTGAGAAGTCCAAGATCAAGGTACCCAGCAGATTTGGTGTCTGGTGAGGGCCCTTTCCTTATAGATTGCACCTTCTCTCTGTGTCCTCAGTTGGTGAAAGGGACAGCAAGTTCTGTCTGGCCTCTTTTATAAGGGCATACATTTTATTCATGAGGGCTGTGCTCTCATGACCTGATCACCTCCTAAAAATCCCACCTTTCAACATTTATCACATTGGGGATTAGGTTTCAACATATGAATTTTGGGGAGACACAAACATTCAGTCCATAGCACTCTTATTGGGGAAATATTTCATATTTCATCATGAAGTATGAAGTTTTTTTAATATGAAAATGTATGAAATATGAGGTACAGTTTATTTTAGATATCATTTGTCAGATTAAGAGCTAATTGTATTTCTAATTTGCTGTTTAGTTTCGCAATCATGAAAAGTTTTTCAAGTTTATTCAATGCATTTTTGGCATCTATAATAATGATCATAGGATTTCCCCCTCATTTTGTTCTCTTAATTTTGTGAATTACATTGAATTTTCTTTCCTTTTTTTTTTTTTTGGTCCTAGGAAGCCTTGCTGAGACTACACTGAATTTTCAATGCTAAATGAATCTTGTTTTTTTTAGAAGAAACACAATTTGGTTGTAACATATTTTCCTATATTTATTCTGTCCACAATTTTGTGTCTGTATTAGTAAAAAATAGATCTCTCTTTTTTTCTCCAGGTTTTGATGTTAAGCGAATGCTGATATTTATTACATGAATTGGGGATTTTCCTCATTTTTTTCTTCCATTCTATGAAAGAAGTTATAGACCGTTGGGGTTCTTTCTTCCTTTAACATTTAGAAGAATTCACCAGGCAAATCATCTGCATTGAAATTGTATTTGTAGGGATAATTTAATAATGGATTCAAGTCAAAAATTTTTTAATAGAGATAGTGTCTCACTGTATTGCCTAGGCTGCTCTCGCACTCCTTGGGTCAAGTGATTCTCTGGCTTCAGCCTCCCAAAATGCTGGGAATTCAGGTGTGAGCCACTGCACCCAGCTTAATAGATTTAATTTAAAAAGTAGATATACAGCTATTCAGATTCCCTACTTCTTCCTGTGTTTCTTTTAAGTTGTATTTATCTAAAAAAATTTTATTTCATCTACATTTTCAAATTTATTAGTGTAAAGATGTTGATAATATCTTTTAAAAACAGCTTTATTAAAGTATAATTGATATATAAAGAAGTGTACATATTGAATATGTACAATTTGATGAGTTTGGACATAATGCAAATACCCATAATATCATCCACACAATCGAGGCAAGAGACATATCCAACACCTCCCAAACTTTCCTTGTGCTTGTTTTTTAAATTTTTGGATACTATCATCTTACTATCTTGTTAGTGTCTTTGGGAACTGTAGTGGTATTCTCTTGTTCATTACTAAAATTGATGGTCTGTGCAAATCTGTGCATTCTTTTTCTCTTTCCACTAATCACTTTTGTTAGGCAGCTATCAATTTTATTGCCTTTTCAAAGAAACAATTTTTATATTTGTTGCGTTTTTCTTTGGTGTGTTTGTCTTCTATATTAATTTCTGCATTTTTTTTTTGTTTGCTTCCTTTCCAACTCCTGATTTTCCTAGGGCTTGATTTCATATTTATTTAAAACATTTTTTGAGATGTATACTCAGCTATTCCTCTTTTTTAGTGCATATATTTAAGCTGCATCCAAATGTTTACGGGTATGGTGCTCTGTGTGTGTGTGTGTGTGTGTGTATGTGTGTGTATGTAGGTGTGTGTATGTAATATCTAGTTCATTTACATTTACTGTAATATTAACTGAATTACTATTTGTTTTCTATTTATCTTACCTCAGCTTTCTTGCCTTTTGTTGATTAATCATTTTATAAATTATCATTTCATTGTCATCACTTATTAAGTTGTCAACTTTACTATTGTTTTGTGGTTCCTCTAAAAATCAAAGTACACATCCTTAACTTCTTCCAGTGTGGTATAATTTAGTACTTCTGCCACTTCTGAGAAAATCTAGAATTTTAGAACACTTTAGTTCTATTTATCTTCCTCTTGCCTATATTATTGTTAACTCATATTTTTCTATATATATTAAACACCACAATGTATTACTATTATTGTTTTGGACTATCAATATTTATTTAGATTCCCTACTTTTTAAAACACTGTTTTGGTTCTTCCATCTTGAATTCTCATGTTTCCATGTGGGATAATTTTCTTTATGGCTGACCAATACCCTTTAGAAGGATGCTTATTATATTTTATTTAGTGTTTCTAGTTTTTTAAGGATTTTTTCCAGGATAATCCACCATATTCTAGAAATAGAAATTAGTTCTTCCTTTTCATTGGACTTAACCTTTTCTGCTGCAGAATTCCTACCTTAAACTGGATAAGTGCCTAGATTATTTTTAATCCTGCTATTACTTTCAATGAAAATTCAGTAACTTAGTAAAATTCATTATTTTGAACTAACAAGCTCAATACGACTTCACTTCCTGCTGCAGAATTCCTACTTTAAACTGGATAAGTGCCTAGATTTTTTAAAATCCTGCTATTACTTTCAATGAAAATGCAGTAACTTAGTAAAATTAATTATTTTGAACTAACAAGCTCAGTAAGACTTCACTTATTTTTTATATCATGTAGTGCTGCTTAAGTATGCAGGAAATTAATTTATTTTATAATTGTTGGAAACACATGGTTAAGTCAGGCTTGCCAAAACAGAATATACTAAAATCTAAAACACTTCATTTCTTAATCAGATATAACATTTACTTTTTTTTATAGTTGTAAAGTTCTTTTCTCCTAATATCCTTATAACTGCTTTGAATTTTCTCTTAATGCACTGTTCTGCTTCCTTTCTGTTTGCTTTTGTATTTGATTAATTTTGTCCCCTGAAACATCACCTACTTTCTTGTCTGGCAGCTTAGTAATAGTAGCAGTTGTTGCTCTTATTTTCTTTCTTTCTTCGTTCCGTTAGAGGGGAAAAAGGAGAGCCCAGGAAATGTTACCTGAGAAAACCCTGTTTTGAGTCTATAATAGCGTCTACCTGTTACTTCTTCAGATACTACACACAGGGTCATGGTGTCAGAAATGATGTCAAAAATCTCTATTAGCAAAAATCCCTTCTGCAACCATAATACACTGACTTGGAAGATTGTTATGCTGTCTCTCCCCCTTAGGCTTCATTTGGCATGTGAAATTTATAAACATTGCTGCTGTCTCAGGTCTGCATGTTAGAAAAATACATGTCTTTGAAGAATCTGACAGACTGGCCAAAGCCAAACTTTATTTCTATTATAAAACAAGTCTTGTCTGTTTGGATTTATTATATATAATTAGGAGCTTACTGGAGTCTAATGAAGGCTATCTGTACATCGCCCCTGTTGCAAAAACGTATCTTTGACGATCAATATTTTGGGCGTAGAATAGAATTTAATTTTGTGTGTTAGATATATTTTGGTATTCAGGGATTGTCAGACCTTTGGTTTAAGGAAGTTTGATGGGGTTACCTTGGACTCTATTGTTCAAATGAAAAGTTCAGAATAGAGAGTATAATGGAATTTGGAATCTATTCTATCTGCTTTTGAATACGGCCCAGCTATTATGTTAATACCAAGACAGATAGGACAGAGCTGGCCCTATGTGCAATTTTTCTTACTTTGAAGCCAGCTACACGAAGAATTTTTATGTTTTGTTTTGGAAAAGCAGGTAGATTATATTCTTGGTTCATCTTTGTTTCACAGAGGTAAAATTAGAGGCTTCAGCCTCCTGCTGGCAGAACAAGCTCTCAATTTCTCGCTGTCGAAATTCAATCTGATTTCTATCTTTTTCACTAAACAGCTGTCAACAGCAAATAAGCATTCCCCATCCAAGAGTCACATTCATTTCTGAGGTCTACAAATTCCTCTCATGGGAGAGGATTCAAGTAATTTAAATTGTTTCTGACTTTTAATTTCTTCCTTAGGAAATGGGAAATGATATTAGCATAGACTCTAACTACAGGCCAAAATGGAAGAAGAAAAGGCATGCGTGGTTACTCCCCAGAGTGACATCTCCAGGACTTTTAAGCTTCAGAGTGCAGCATGTTTACAATGCATAAAACAGGATTTGTAGCTGCATTCTCATTTGCAGCTAGTGATCTAATCAGAGCTATCGCTGCGTGCTCTTAAAATGCATCAACATGACTCATTTTTTAGTTGCAGACTTGGTATAGGAGTGTGTACTGCCAGCATAACAGGAGGAAATGCTGTTGAAATTAAATATGTTTTTCTTTCTTAGAATTCTTAGAGTTTAGTTTGGGAAATGGCCTTCTCTGGAAAAAGATGAAATTCTGGGTAACATACTCTTGCCATATAAAGCCATTTAACACAGAGGCTCTTTCTTTCCTGTTTTCTTTCTTTTGCTTTATGTATTTTTTTAAAAATTAATTTAAGGTAAGGGTTTAATAAAGTACATTGATTTATAGCTGGGCCTTTATGATGAGCACATGTATTTGGTTATAGAACCTCTGTAAATAGGCTTGTAAAAATGTGAGATTTTTGGATTTTAAACTGTAAATTTTGTTCTTTTATTTTCTTCTGCCAGTTAATGCAACCATTCATAATCTCAGAATCTCTTAATTGGGATAGCGAGTGGTAGGCACTGTGTACACGTGCAAAAGAATAAGCTACCAATCGCAGTTAGAGAAAATCTCCCCCTCTGTACAAATGCATTTGATAGTATTTAGAGAAGAAGCAGCATTTAAGATTTAGAGTGAACCAGAAGTCTACTGTAATAGTTATCAGATGACTTCCAGGACTTTTAAAGTCCTTATAGCCTTCTTAGGAGAGCTATGATTAGTCAAGGTACCGCTTAAAATGAAGATACCTAGACTTGAACAAAAATTGCAAATTGTGTTTCATCACACAGGATAAAATGCAATCTTTTTGTCTTATTTGATCCCGTGTAGGCGTATGTGTGTGTGTGTGTATGTTGGGTTCTTTTATTTATTCAGTATAATTTTTGAAGACCTAGGAGGTTTCTGGCAGCGAGCTAAGCGTTTGATAGTATTGAACAAGCATGAACAAGGCTGAATCTTACAGTACTGAGTAGGGAGGACATCATCATACATGTGATGCATTTTAACTGTGGAGAAGTGAGGAACATTAAAAGCAGCATGTAATAGGTATAACTAATCCCCAGCTGGGGTTAGATGTGTTAACAACCTATTGATGAGGAAGCCTCAGGTGGTTAACTGAGCGCATTTGTTCACAGGTGTAACCTGCAGGAGAGGCTGAGTGGAGGGGCAGTGGGAGCAGTCATGAGCCTCCCTTTTCTGTCCTGAGGAATTCAGCACTGGCTCTAACTTGCATGTTCCATTCAGTATAATGGAAGTCCTGCAGTTAACCAAACCCATCTTCTTAAAAGGCAGGTTAGCTGCTGCCTGGTTTTAGGTGGTCCCTACTGTTGAATTTCACATATACCACCAGTACCATATTAGTATAGGAGTTATTAAGAAATTATTTTTAGGCAGCTAGAAAGGGGAAAAGATCTCGGTGGAATTTTCCTTTAATAAAAAGCAGCCCCATCACACCTGTAATCCCAGCACTTTGGGAGGCCTAGCAGGCGGATCACGAGGTCAGGAGATAGAGACCATCCTGGCTAATATGGTGAAACCCCGTCTCTACTAAAAATCCAAAAAAAAAAAAAGGTGGCTGGCGCCTGTCGTCCCAGCTACTTGGGAGGCTGAGGCAGGAGAATGGTGTGAACCCGGGAGGTGGAGCTTGCAGTGAGCTGAGATTGCGCCACTGCACTTGAGCCTTGGCAACAGAGGACACTCCATCTCAAAAAAAAAAAAAAAGCCCCAAACTATTTCTTCTCTAAAGGAAAGCAGCCTGAAAAGTCGGGCATAGATATGCAAACCAGTAGCTTTTATATGTAAATGCAGACAGCTGTACCAGGAAGCCAGGTGCATTCAATATGCCATCTTCTGCCTACTTTTCCTTTTCACCAAGTGTGCTGGCATCATGGCAGCCTCCAGGTAAAAGGTACAGGTATCACGGCCCCTGCCAGGTGGAGGCTACATTTGCATAATAAAAGACTAGGGTGGGAGGGCCAGTCTTTTCCCAGGCTTTGTAAATGGCACACCTGGTCAAACCAATCCCCTGAACCCTATGTAAATAAATCACCGCCCCCTCAAGTCTCTGCATAAAAATGATTGTGTTTCACCACTAACGGGAAACCTTTAGCAATCCACTTTCTCAGCATGAGGAAGCATTTTCTCTCTCTTCTTTCCTTTCCCTCCCTCCCTCCCTCCCTCTTTTCTTCTCTTTTCTCCTCTTTTCTCTTTTCTTCTCTTTTCTCTTTTCTTTCTTCTTCTTCTTTTTTTTTTTGAAACAAAGTCTCGCTCTGTCACCCAGGCTAGAGTGCAGTGACAGATCTCCGCTCACTCCAAGCTCCACCTCCCGGGTCACGCCATTCTCCTGCCTCAGCCTCCCGAGTAGCTGGGACTACAGGCACCTGCCACCACGCCCGGCTAATGTTTTTTTTTTTTTTTTTTTTTTTGTATTTTTAATAGAGACGGGGTTTCACCGTGTTAGCCAGGGTGGTCTCGACCTCCTGACCTCATGTTCCACCCGCCTCGACCTCCCAAAGTGCTAGAATTACAGGCGTGAGCCACCATGCCCAGCCTCTCTCTCTCTCTCTCTTCTTTTTTTATTAAACTTTCTGTTCCTAAACCCACTCCTCGTGTATGTTTGTGTCCTAAATTCTTTTTGAACTGTGACAAAGAACCAGGGTATATCCCAGACAGCGGAGCCGTTTCAATATAACATACGCACAAGGACTTGGTAAATCCAAGCTGTCTTCATCTCACTCTGTTTTGAGTGATGTATCATTACCCTTTACAGATAAGGATTCTGAAATGTTAAGGTCTCCAGAATTCTCCCTGGGAAATGGTGTTTAGTGGGGCCTTAAAGGGGGAGAAGAAGCTATGCATATTAAGAGGGACTGGGAGAAAGAAAGAATTCAAGGAAGGTGGACCAGCATGTGCAAAGGCTGTGAGGTAGGAAAGGACAGCTGCTTTACTCTTTTTTATTCTACTTATTTATTTTTCTATTATTATTATTATTTTTATGTTATTTAGGTATTTTTTAAATTCTATTTATGCTGTATTCAAAGAGGTCAAAGGAGGGACATAGAGGGGGAGGTTGGCTTGAGATGGAGCTAGAAGAATGGGCAAACTTCACTTCTCTTTGTTCATTTGCACCCCAAGTTGTATTCATCCATTTCCGCCCTGCTCTGGGCTCTGCAAACTCGACCTTTGCAGACTGCAACACCCAGACTCCTTTGCCAGCTGGTGGATTGTTGGATTTGGCCGATAAGATGCAATGGCAATACACTGAAGTTTGGAAGGAAAGTTGCGTAGAAGTGTGTCTCTTCTGACTCCCTCCTTGGTGCCCCTTTAAAATTTTTATTTTAATTAAAAATATAAAAAATGATTTCTATTTTAGATTTGGGGGTACATGGGTAAGTTTGTTACCTGGGACTATTGTGTGATGCTGAGATTTGGGGTATGATTGATCCTGTCACCCAGGTTCTGAGCATCGTACCCAATAGTTTTTCAACCCTTGTCCTTCCCCTCTTTTCTTCCTCTGGTAGTCCACAGAGTATATTGTTGCCATCTTCATGTCCATAAGTATTGTTTAGCTCCCACTTATAAGTGAGAACCTGCGATACTTGGTTTTCTGTTCCTGCAATAATTGGCTTAGGATAATGGCCTCTAGCTGCATCCATGTTACTACAAAGGACATGATTTCATGCTTTCTTATGGCTGTGTGGTATTCCATAGTATACGTACCACATTTTCTGTATTCAATCCACTTGGTCCCTGTTTTCAGGCAAGAACTGCATCCTACCAGTTCCCTCTGGAGACCTCTCCTTCATGGCTTCAGCTCTTATTGGGCTTCTGGAACATACTAGCTTTGGCTTTAGGGATATCAACGTCTTCATATTATTGTAGTTTCTCATTGCCCCACCATCTTTAGTTTGTTCCCTAAACTATGCCTATAGTCCCTAAATCAAAATAACTTTATTTGAATAATATGTAATAAATTCTGTTTCATATGTATAACCCAGTTCATTCAGATGGGTTTTAAGGCTTTACACCTGAGGGTATATCTCTTATATTCAATAAAAGTACCGCTTTTCTTAATGCACTCAAGATTTTTGACTCCCACCTGTTGTGGCCTATAAAGAGATGGAAGCTTAGACAGCTTCATAATTGCTCTTACTCTTCTTTCTGGTATGACTCATATATAAGGCTGGCTGAAGGCAAACTGCAAGGTTGGAGGAAGAGTTTCCATGCCTCCTGATCCCTCTTGTCCCTTCCTATCTGGAAGGCCATTTCTGACCTGTTACATTGCTCTTGTGTGCTAAGCTAAGGAATTTTAAAAATTTATACTGAAAGTGACAGACATTTCCAGACTGGCAGCCAACACATATGATATACAGGTCCATAAAAGAATATATATGGTTTATGATGAATTAGGAAGTGATTCATTTCTTCAGGGCAGGAATCTTACAAGATTCTTGGTGCTAGACACTATATTCAGGATATAGTGTCTCAAATAAATGTACCCCAATTGTGAGGTGAGTCACAAAAAATTTGTTACCGTTTCCAGATAAACTGTTGAAGCTTGCAAATAATTACCTACGGATTCATGGTTATGCTGTAATAATAGAACCTTTCTTGCATTCTGCAATGCTGTCTTGAGGCAGAGAGAAAACAATTAAGATACAGCTAATGTGCAGGGAATTGTACAGAACCCCAGTCTGCCTTGTCTGTGTCACAGCAGTGAATGGGAGTGGTGAGTCAGGTATTTAGCACCTTGGAATAAAAAGACCAAGAACTACTGCCTACACATTTAACTATAACTACAGGCATAGTTTCTCATTTTGTGAAAAGTATGCAAAGAGGTCTTACTGTATTTTTGTGGGGCAAGGTAGATTGTAAGGAATGAAAATCATCCATAAACCATTAATGTTTGCATTTAGAAGCTTCAGGAGGGTGGGGACCTTGTTCGTTTTCTTCACTGCTGTGACTCCACTGAGTAGGCTAATCTCTGGCATATATCAGAAGCACAATAAGAATTTGTGGGAAGAAGGGAGATTTGGACAGCCTCCTTTTGCGGGACATACAGTCTCTTCCTCCTTAGCCTCTTTGCCTGAGCTGTAAGATACGGGCATAAGAGAATAGATTTTAGAGGCCAATTAAACTGCTGGCATCCAAATCTGCCCCGCATTCAATGTGCCATCTCCTGTGATTTAACTAATTTTGAGATCCTCAATTTTTTCATCGATTCTTCTGTGAAATAAGCTACCAATATTTACTTCACTGTGTTATGAATCAAATAATATGAGGTATGTGGAAATACAAGTAAGAAACATTATTTATGTCACCATATGAGATTATTTATTAGGAAACTGTGTATTTATAACCTCTGTAGTAGGAGAAACTGAAAGATGTTTCCCAATACTGATAGGGTCATTGGGATGGTCTAACTATTTAGACCAGTCTTATGGGAAAGTAAAGATCTGAGAAATAGAGATTTATACCAAGACCAGGGCCCTTTTTTTCCCTCCTATATTTTACTAAATATGGGTTAAAGTTCATTCTGATTAAAGGAAATAATACGTTTTATTAGTTTGGTTCAAGTAACTCTTTATTTCAGGGAAAAAACTCAAATTATCTTCATGAGAAGATGCATAAGAGACTGGGGAAAGCCCTAAGAACTAGGAACTGTAAGTCTCAACTTCTTAAGTGCTTTGTTGAATCAATTTTTTTTATCTGTAAAATGGGTATAAAAATTTCTGCCTGCAAAGGACATGAACTCATTCTTTTTTATGGCTGCATAGTATTTCATGGTGTATATGTGCCACATTTTCTTTATCCAGTCTATCACTGATGGGCATTTGGGTTGGTTCCAGGTCTTTGCTATTGTGAACAAGGACATGGATGAAGCTGGAAACTATCAGTCTCGGCAAACTAACACAGGAAGAAGAACCAAACACTGCATGTTCTCACTCATAAGTAGGAGTTGAACAATGAGAACATATGGGCACAGGGAGGGGAACATCACACACTGGGGCATGTAGGGGGGTGGGGGTCAAGGGGAGGGATAGCATTAGGAGAACTACCTAATGTAGATGACAGGTTGATGGGTGCCGCAAACCACCATGGCACATGTATACCTATGTAACAAACCTACACGTTCTGCACATGTGTCCCGGAACTTAAAGTATATGTATAAAAAAAATTCCTGCCTTCTTCCCCATATAGGGCTGATGAGAGGACAATATCAAAGAATGGACTGGAATACCTTATATTAACCTTTGGAACCCTGTACATATTTTAGAGGTTATCTTTCTCCCAACCCTGAATTTGATCTAGTGGATTAGTGAATCAGAATGGCTAATCCTGGTATAGTCTATAGCATGATGGTAGGTGAGAGTATGGGATTTGGCAAACACATAACATCCTGCTTTCTTGCAATATGGCCTTTCAGCTCATGAATGGTGCTTTCCACTGCACAGCCATGAAAACAAACATCCTCCGTCCAAGAGAAGGACAGATGCCTTACTCTGGGAAAATTCCTGGGGCTTCTGGGGCTCTTAGCCTGAAAGCATAAGAGTTAAACTCTGTTGTTCATACAGAAATCAATACCCTGCCTTTGTTTTGTTCTAAGAGTGAGACAGCTTTGTTCTGATTGGAGTGGGATGTGTGAAGCCTCTGATAGCCTGTGCCAGGCCTTGCCTGGCCAGCAGTTGTGAAGGAAGCAACTTGATAACCCTGAGTGACTGTAACAATGAAACCCACTGGGGACTTGAAAATGAGACTGTCAGTACATTGCTTCTATTTATCTATTTCTTAAAGACAGAAGTGGGAAAGGTTTAGAGCAAATATTGTCTTGAAATGACAGAATATTTTTAAAATCCTTTCTTTTGCTATTAGGCTAGCCCAAGATCTGGGTCTGCCTTACACAGAGTGGTTTCAAACACTTTTTGGCAATTTTTGATTAGAAAATCTCAGTAAATGATACAGGTCAAAATGACCCTGCTCCATTTGAAGGGGAAGGGAGACCACTGGTTTGGTGTCTGACTACATTATTTTCTCAATGATTATCATCTCTAGGATGGAATCCTGTTAGCTTTGTCTACTCTGCTCAGGTTTTCCAGCCCACCTGTCGGGGCATTCAAGTGATTTCCTTTCTTGATGGGACTCTCAGGTAGAGTCATGAGGGACTTGGAGGCTCAAGACTATGATACCTCATCTCTTATCTCCACAGTACATAGCACATTGCCTGGCAGACAGGGAGGTCAGTGAGCACTTACTGAATTTACCTGGCTTTTCCATCCTGTTTACCATTTTATTGCCTGAGTTGTTTCCCATTCTGTTCATCTCTAGAATGTGTCTATTCCCTGAATTCTTGGCTCTTTTAGGTCTAGATTGTCCTACTAATGTTGAGACTTGCAATAAAATATGAAGATATAATCTGGGTGGAGAGTTTGAAACCATTGGGGATAGATGGAGGCCCTGAATGCCAAGCAGAACATGACTGGGTCTTAAATAAGACCTCTCTCCACAGATTATCATTCATGCTTGTCTGTGTCTACTCTTGTGAATATTTATTGAGCACCTGCTATGTGTCTGGCACTCACTGTTCCAGCTGATGGCGATACAGCAGAAAATAACACAAACAACATCTCTACTCTTCAGAGCTTACTTTCTGGTTAAGGGAGACAAATATAAACAACACCAAAACATGAATGAAAAACAACAAATAGTAATACATGCCACAGTACTACCTAATACGGGGTGATGTAACAGTGTATCTTGGAGCCTCTTTAGATTGTGTGGACAGGAAAAGTCTCTCTGAGAGGGTAAAAGGGCGAGAACTGAGTGACAAGAAGGAGTAAGTCCTGCAGAGATCAGAGGAAGAAGAACATTTCAACAAGAGGAAGCAAGGATCTACTGATGCTTAAGGAGGGTAAGAGTGTGGTAATTGATGAGATCAGAGAAATTTCAAGGGCCCTTCTCATGTAGGGCTCTATGAGCCAGGGCAAGCAATGCAATGTTATTCTTAATGTGATGAGAAGCCTTTGGGTAATTTTTGAAAAATCAAACTTGGCTGGGCATGGTGGCTAACACCTACAATCCCAGCATTTTGGGAGGCTGAGGTGGGAGGATTGCTTGAGGCCAGGAGTTTGAGGCCAGCTCGGGCAACACAGTGAGACCCCTGTCTCTACAAATTTTTTTTTTCTTTTTAAATTAACTGGGCATAGTGGTGCACACTTGTAGTACCAGCTACTTGGGAGGCTGAGGTGGTAGCATTGCTTGAGCCTGGGAAGTTGAAGCTGCAGTGAGCTGAGATTATGCCACTGTACTCCAGCCTGGGTGACAGAGCCAAGCCCTGTCTCAAAAAAAAAAAAAAAGAAAAAAAGAAAAAAATCTAACTTGTTATTTTGAGATAATTATAAATTCACAAGTGGTTGTAAGAAATAAAACAGATTCTGCATACCCCACACCCAGTTTCCTCCAATGTTAGCGTTTTACAATATTGCATTGTAGGATGACTACCACATGCATATTGAATTGACATTTATATAATCCACCAATCTTACTTAGATTTCCTATTTGACTTGTATTCATTTGTGTGTGTTTTTGTGTATTCTATGCAATTTTATCATAAGTGGAGAGTCATGTATTCACCACCATAGTCAAGATACAAGATTCTGTCACTCCAAGGAGTTCTTGTGTTGCCTTTTTATAGTCACACCTCTGTCCCTCCCACCCTCTTCCCCATCCTCAACCCCTAGCAACCACTAACCTGTTCTTCATTTGTATAATTTTGTCATTTCAAAAATGTTATATATATGAAATTTTACAATATGTAACCTTTTTGGATTGGCTTTTTTCAACATCAAATTGTTGTGTATATTAATAATTTGTTTCTTTTCATTGCTGAGTAATGTTACATGGTGTGGATGTACCACAGTTTATTTAATCATTCACCCACTGAGTTGTTTTCAGTTTTTGGTTATTACAAATAAAGCTACTTCGAATGCTTGTATGCAGGTTTATGTGTGAACATAGTTTTCATTTCTCTTTGATAAATGCCTGAGTGCAGTCGCTGGATTATATGGTAGTTGCATGCTTAGTTTTTTCAGAAACTGACAGCTTAGTTTCCAGAATCATTGGGAGATTTTAAGTAGGGGATGATTTGATGCGTTACTGTTAGTTTTTGTTAAGACCATTCTAGATACTCTTTGGGATATAGAGTGTAAGGCTATCAAATAGAAGCAGAGCTGCTGAGACTGACCAGGAGGATAAAGAGGATGGCTTGGACTAGGGAGGCATTAATGGAGATGAAGAGCAGTAGACTTGACTGCAGGCAAGCTGTTTACCTTCCCAGAGCCTTCACTGACTCTTAGCATCCACATCTGTGAAAGGATAACAGAACATCCACCTCATAGGATGTGGAGGGCTGAAAATCAAACTCACGGAGGGCTTGACACATATTAGGAGCGCAGGAATCAGGAGCTATCATCTCTGAATTCAGTTTCTATTTTAATATGTGCAAGTTCCCTATTACCTTTTTTTTTTTTAATACCTTATACCTGAATTGCTTAGGGTTTTCTTGTTTGTTTGTTTTCTGGCTAACTTATAAAAAAGAGGCCAAGTATGTGCCTTTATTAACAGATGCTTCACCTTACAAAGTTCTCTGGAGAATGAGACTTTAGACAGAATTCCTTTTTTTTTTTCCATCTTGCTGTGCTTCCAACTGCTTGCAACAGCCTTTCTGCTGCAGAACCCCACACCCACAGTATTTTTTCACACTTATGCTGATAAAAGGATTCCAGGTTTTATGGAGAATAAAACAATAACTACAGCTGGTGGGAGACAGTAATCTAGTTAGTCACACTGAGATTGGAATTCAAGTGATTGGAAAACTGAACCTGGAACTCAGTGTGTGAGCTGACAACCTCAAGGGCACAATTATGAAGACCTTGTCTGATTTCCTCTCATTGCTGGGTTTCTGAGAGGAAATTGGCAATGTAGGAAGTAGTGTATTGAGCATCTACAATGTACAGCACTTCTCACATACTTCATTTTATTTAATTCTCCATCTAATTCTACCTGGTAGTTAGACGTCTCCCCATTTTACATGTACACATTTAAGGCCGAGATAAATGAAATAATTTGCTTAACACTAGTTGTGTTAGTGGCAGTAAATCTGTACAGGTCTACAGCAACCTCAGTTCTTGCCTCCTCAGAAGAAGGAACTCCATTGAAGGTATGAGGCAGAGTGAGAGACCGAGGCAAGTTTTAGAGCAGGAGTGAAAGTTAATTAAAAAGCTTTAGAGTAGGAATGAAAGTGATGCAGGTTATTTTTTTGGTTACTTTGCAAGCTGGGGACTCCTGGCCAGCAATGAGCCACCTGGGCCTTGCTCGGCCATGCTGTGTGCCTTAGCTTGCCTGTGTTATAGCTTGTACCTGTGTTGGGTGATTCCCAGGCTCTTGTATCATGCCCAAGAAGAATGAGGATATGCGGGACATTGGAGGGTGAGGAGGGCAGAGAAGAATTTTATTGAGTGATGAAAACAGCTTTCAGTGGAGAGGGGAGGACAGGGGGAAGGATGGTTCCCCGGTGTTTCTGGGTCTGAGGCTCTTTATGGACTCAGGATGGGGAGTGCGTGCTGACTGGTTTGTGAGTATGCAAAAAAGGTTACAGTGAAAACACCACTCAGAGGTGGGCGTGACAGTGTAGAAAAACCAGTTAGGAAAGGGTAGGTACATGTAAAATAAGTGAAGGGTGGGGGCCAATTAGAGGACAGTGCACCAAATGGGAAAACAAGTTCTCAATCTGGTCTGAGGATTTAACTTCTAGCTTGGCTTTCAGTCTTTAAACTCTCTTCAGCTTGGAGGTGGGGTTTAGTGGGGGCCCACCTGTATCTGTCTAGGCATTGTCTGCCTCTATCAAAAGGAAGTAAAGTACACTTGGAAGAAGGCCAAGTGGGCAACTTGAGAGATCAAGTGCATGCTTTGACCTTTGACTTGGGGTCTTATACATTGGTATTCCACATGCACAGTGGCCTGGCAGCACTTGGGAGGGGGCTGCATGTGTGGTGTGTTTACTGGAGTTGTTAGCATGCTTGCATTCTTCCCTTGCCAGTTGACTGAGTGTTGCTATAAGGTCATATAGCAGCGAAACTTCACCATTTTGCCTCTTAGTGCACATGCTTGAACCCAGTTACTCAACTCCTGAGATCTTATCAGGAAGCTGATCACCAGTTTCAGGTTTTTCTGTCTATTCGGAGACTGCCTTTCTCTGGTACTGGCCGCAACCAATTATTATTTTAGAGAGACGGTTTAATAACTGCTTGAGCATTACCTGATGGTCATCTGAGAGTCCTGGTTGGCAGAGGAGGGCACTCTTCTGCCCTGCTCCTGTCTGCCTCACTACCTACTGTAACAGTTGCAACACTAGTAATTTGTAGAGTCAAGATTTAAGTGAGTTCTGTCTGTGTTCAGCATTTCTTCTTTCTTTTGTTATGTGCAACAGTAGGTCTGAAGTATCTGAGCCTATTTCCTACTTTCTGTAATCATATTAATCAGGACTCTTTAGTCTTGGTGATAGAAACTCAACTCTAAATGGGCTTCAAATTAAAAGGGAATTTGTGGGCTAACAATAAAAAATATTAGTTTCAGATATAGCTAGATCTAAATGCTCACATAATGTTGTAAGAAGCTAGCTTTCTGCATTCCTAGATTCTGCAGATTTCATTTTGCTTTCATTTTCAGGCAGGCTTTCAACTCAAATCGTCCCAAAACACTGATGACTCATTTTTTTTTCCACTTTCCAAGTGTGTGGAGCAGGCTTCTTGCCCATTTCGTTTAGAAAAGTTCTGAGATTGACTTTGACTTGATGTGGGCCTTTGCCAATCCTGAAATAATTACTTCGGCAAAAAAGTGAAACTAAATGATTGCTGAGACCTATGATCTGGACCCGCCCCTGAGTATAGGAAATGGATGAAAC
This sequence comes from Piliocolobus tephrosceles, assembly GCF_002776525.5. Lineage (NCBI taxonomy): Eukaryota > Metazoa > Chordata > Mammalia > Primates > Cercopithecidae > Piliocolobus > Piliocolobus tephrosceles. Next base: position 43,688,409 of record NC_045450.1, read on the forward strand.
CATATAAACACAAAGTGGAAAAGAGGTGGCTTCTCGAGAAAAATATTGAGGTGTGATAATCATAAACATGGCAGGTGAACATTCAGTAGATAAAAACAATGAAAGGCCACTATAATGCTCTATTAATACCATCTTACCAAAAATTGTCCCCCTTCCCTCCCACCTCTTATTTTCCCCTTTCTTTTATTTTCTTATAAAGAAACATTTAATAGGGACTTAGGAACAAAAGTCTTATCTGTGTCTCCGGCAGCCAGAGACTAGGTGGTAGATTATGCACCATTACCTACCGGACCCAGGGATTACATGCTGTAAGGGAGAGGCGCACTTGCTGCAGAGGGGATAGATAGGAATTTGCCCTAAGAGAAGTATTTAAGGTATGTATTAGGCCATTCTTGCATTGCTATAAAGGAATACTGGAGACTGGATAATTTATAAAGAAAAGAGGTTTAATTGGCTCATGGTTTTACAGGCTTTATAGGAAGCATGGTACTGGCATCTGCTTGGTTTCTAGGGAGTATACAATCATGGTGAAGCTGAATGGGGAGCAGGAATATCACATGGCACAAGCAAGAGCAATTGATGGGGGTGGTGGCTGGGAGGTGCAGTACACATTTAAATGAACAGATTTTGAAAGAACTCACTATTGCGAAGACAGTACCGAGCCATACGGGATCAGCTCCCGTGAGCCAAACACCTCCCACCAGGCCCCACTGCCAGCCTTGGGGACTACTATTCAACATGAGATCTGGGCGGGACAAATATCCAAACTCTATCAAGTAACTGCCCTTACACAGGGAACAACAGATAAACTGGACATTTCAGAGGCCTTCCTGGCACTGGGGTTAATCAGAAGCAAACATGGTGGATTAGCGTCCAAGATGGAGATGCTTCGGCCTCTACATTCCTCCCCCTAATCTGGCTCTTACAGTCTCACGCACCCTCCTCTTCTGTGATGGTCTCTGAGACTTTGGGGAGGGTGCTTGATATTGTACAGCTTTAGCAGCAATGCACTGGCAGTGGGGAACAGATCAGGCCCAGTGGGATTCCAAATGGGGTAGATTCACAGGCTGTTGAATCATTTCTTGTCTTCAGTTTTCTTGGGAGAAGTAAAGCAATGAGAGATACATAACAATAATTTGGTTAGTAGAAATATAATGCACACCTGGACTGTAATCAAAAGAGAATTTGTTGCAAGCACAACAACAGCAACAAAGAACCCATTTCATTAAGGAGCCAACTACAAGCATCATGAAGAAAAGTAAAACTTGGTTCTATTTAGAGATTTCTTGTAGTCGGGAAATAATTCAGAGTTAGCCCAAATTGTGGGCAAATAATAAAAAACTCACACCATGGTCAGGGCTAGAATCTGAGTTTTCTCTCTAGCTAGTTTCCCTGTTTCTACTAAGAATAAATCATAGTAGGAACGATTTATTTGCAAGATAAATTTTGGTTTCATTATGCTTGGCCTGATTATTTGCATAAAGTGTAGCAAGAATAGTGATCAGCCCTATAGGCTGTTTTTAAGTTAGCTTTGCTGGAACTTTTACAAGAAATTTTGGATTCAAAATTTTAAAAGCCTCAAGGCCAGAAGCTAAGCTAAGGATTCACTATTAGCCTATTCTTATAATACCTGTATGTGTTCCTTTCTTCAGGAGGTCCTAAAATATCTTGAGGTTCCTGGGTCTGTTAGTAAGTGACATTCTTTATTTACTACAGGTCAGAAGCCACAATGTAAGGGAACAAGTTAGGTGAGATACTAGGCCAGACTTTCCAAGGGGCTTTTATTAGCTCTATACAGTCAACCTCACTTCCTCAGTCTGGTCATATCTGAAAGTAAGTCATTCCAGCCAAAGCCTTGGTAAAAGAACCAGTGTCTTCAATTTTGTCCTGTTACGAAAGAAAGCAGATTCTTAATGAACTTACGTGAATAACTATATTGCCATAAAATGAGAATATTCACAAATAGTTTCCAAAATTTGGAGAACTCTAGTAAATTTTGCTCACAAAACTATACTTTATCCAGCTTCTCTAAGCTATAAATATCTAAAAAGAAAAAGGTTTTCTTGACTCTTCTTCAGTCAGAGAAGCAGCTTTCCAAACAGGATGTTGTCCATTCACCTTGGAACTGCCATCCACAAGCCAAGCAGCTCTGTCAGGTGAGAGCTATTTATTGGGCACTGTGAAAACCAGCAGTTCCTTACACAGTTCCAGAGTCAGTCCTAGGGAAAAAAAATGCTCCCTGCTTGTTTAATATCTCTTCCTTGCACTCTCCAGGGAGTAAATTCCTTTGTAAATGATTTCCACCTTACCATGGAACTCTTTTCTTCCTTCTACAATGCTAAGTGCACATAAATTATTTTTTGGATCCTTTTTTGTACATTACAGAACAGATGAGAAGTGTTTATGCGCCAGGTATAGTTTCTGATGTCTGTAATCCCAGCACTTTGGGAGGCCAAGGTGGGTGAATCACTTCAGGTCCGGAGTTTGAGATGAGCCTGGTCAACGTGGCAAAACCCTGTCTCTACTAAAAATACAGAAATTAGCTGGGTGTGGTGGTGCATGCATAGTCCCAGCTACTTGAGGGACGGAGGTGGGAGGATAACTTGAACCCAGGAGATGGAGGTTGCAATGAGCCAAGATCGCACCATTGCACTCCAGTTTGGGCAACAGAGTGAGACACTGTCTCAAAAAAATTGTTTATTATCTTTATTCTCATAGAGTAGGTCATTGAGACCTATATAACAAAATGATCCTTTTTTCCCTGCTAGAATTTGTCTATGGAGGAAATATAGTAAGAACTGGTAACATTCTGTGATATTTATATGTCTAAACAAGGAAGGGATAATCATTTTCGCCCATGAGAAATCAAACTTGGGACTTGGACCTCATTATCACTGAGCTACTAGCTCTTTGGAAATATAAGGCCGTGAATGGTATTAGAGAATTAATACGCATCCCAAATGTCTAATGTGTTACTAGACTGAGAAGGCCTAGTGGCAAATGTGCCTCATTCCATAACTACAATATGAGTTATATGTCATTAGGAGCCCTTAGAAAGGATTTATAAAGAAACACACACTATGTAGTTAGAAGGGAACCCTGTTTTTTAATACATTGTTGACTGTTTTTCACATTGAGGGAATTGATGCTTAGTCCAGAGAAACTATAGATGTGTTTGGGGCATAGTAGTAGAATGGGATCTGTTGTTCTTCTGAAAGGGCGATAAATTACAGGCACCATTAGCCTAGCTCTCCTTGATCAAAAGGTGTGTCATGGTGAGCTTAGAAAATGAACTACCGTTTCCTAGTGTGATTACGAATCTGGGGTTTAATAGGCTTTTTACTGAATCATCTAAAGCTTTAAGAGAGGTATTTTTTTCTGAGGCTTGTGCTATAAAACATGTAGAATCACAAAAATATCAGAAATGTTAGCTAATTTTTCTTCACTTTCTATTATAATTAACCTGTCAAAAGACAGCATACTCCTTGTGAACAGTCCTTCATTTGAGATACACTTTAATAGTGTCTTAAATTTACTTCTTAAATCTAAATCTTAAATTTACTTCAATAAATATTTGTTGTGTACCTTGTGTCTGTCAAGTACTTAAGTTAAAACGGTAAATAAGACACATGCGGCTTAGGCTCTCACAAAGTTTATAATCTAGATTGGGATGGGTAAAAGAATAGTGTAAGCATACAGGCCAAATCTCAAGTCTCTTACTGGAAAATGGTAAAGTCTTTGGCCTTAGTTTTCTTATCTTTAAGTAAATATTAGTTTCTATGGAAATAGAACTAAATAGACAATTTCTTTAGAGTGCCTGCTATGTGGCAAAAATTAGGATATCAGATTTCTTAGCACTGTTCCTACTTTCTATCATTCTGTCTTTACAACCTATCTTTCTCTTCTTCCTCCCTTTTCATTGATCAAAAACTGGAAGCAAAACTTGCTCTCTCAGTTGGGAGCAGTCACTCTGCTCAGATTCTTCTGCAATCTCCCTATACCAGGACTTGCTGACTGAGTGCAAGATGCGGGGATGGAGCACAGATATGCCCATCTTAGAGGAAATACATATTTTTCCTCAAAGGAAAAGAAGCATCTTAAATCTAGGGAACATTAATGCACTAATTTTTTAAATCCAGGCAGAATCTTTATAATCATCTATTCCAGATATGTATCAGAGTCACCTTGAGGATCTGGTTAAAAAACACTTAAAATGTCTGATGCAGTAAATCTGGGTTGGGCTTTTCTCTTTAAAAAATGTTCACTACTGTGATATATCCACACACTGGAATATTGTTCAGTGTCAAAAAGAAACAAGTTACCAAGACATGAAAAGACCTGGAGGAACTTTAAGAGCATTTTGCCAACTGAAGTCAATCTGAAAAGGCTACATACTATATGTTTCCAACTATGTGACATTCTGGAAAAGGCAAGACAATGGAGACAATAAAAAGATCAGTGGTTTCCCAGGGTTTAGGTGGCGTCAGGAATGAATAGGTGGAGCACAGGATTTTTAGGACAGTGAAAATAATCTGTATGCTACCATAATGATAGATTTGTGCCTTTGTACCTTTCCCCAAACCCACAGAATGTACAACAAAAAGAGTGAACTCTAATATTAACTATGGACTTAGGTTGGTAGAAATAGGTCAGTGTTGGTTCATCAGTGGTAACAAATGTACCACAGTAGTGCAGTATATTGATGGTAGGGGAGTGTCTGCAGGAGCTATGTGGGTACTCTCTGTATTTTCCACTAAACCTGTGAACCTAAAATTGCTTTAAAATATAAAAATCTATGCCTCAGTAAGATGACAGAATAGAATAGGTGTTCTCTAGCTTCACTCTCCACAACATAAATCCCACTAGCAACTATCTGCTGGCAAGAATATCATTGTGAATATCTTAGAACTCGAGAGTGAGGCTGAGACAGCCTCTTGAACTATAAATCTGAGAGAAGCCATGTTAAATGGTAAGAGGAATGGCTCTCTTTGCATCGCCCCTCCTTCAAGCTGGCACAGTGCCACACACAGAGAATTCCTCCAGACCCAAGGTTTTTACAGTGGGAATAGTGAGTTTGAGGCAGACATTCAGTTTTCCACTATTCTGAGACCTTTTATTGGAGGCTCATTCTTGTCTTATCCTACAGGAAACATTGGGAGTACCAGCCAGGCTGGACCACCTATGATCAGTGAGAAACAAAGAACAAGGGTGGGCTTCACAGTGGTCAGGGTGCAGATCTTGGCAGCTGCTTTCCATTTTGGCAGCTGAAGGTACCACACCAGACAAACTAGCCAACAAAAGCAAGCTGTAGGAAACATGCTCCATTGGTCTTCTGGGCTTGAATTCCTAGCCAGCTTCCCCATACAGCTCAGGTGCTCTTGTTACGGCTTCCCCAGGTCAAGAGGCAACTGCAGGTTAGAGATTACCCTCAGAGGGAGCACTTGGCCCTGCCCAGCCCTGGTGGCATAGAGGTAATCCAAATAAGTCGTGGTGCTCTCATTAAGTCTTCTCTAGACTCGGAGGCCACTTCAGGTCTGCAGAGGGAACATTTGGCCCTATCCAACCTCAGCTGTTGAGTGGTGACTTCATCAAACTTGGTGTTCTACTTAAGCTTATCCTAGGTTGGGATACAAGCCCAAGTCCACATGTACCTGTGGAGTATAGCCTCTGGCCTGCCCTCCCATGTGGCTGAGCAGTAATCTGAGAAACCTCACTCAGTTTCAAAGCCCAGGACATAGCCAACTATGGATTCCAAACAGTATACTGCCTAGACAGAGAAGACAACCTGCCTGACTTGAGATGTTCACAGAGCCCACTTAGCACCTTTGCCTAAAGGCAGAGTCAAGTCAGTGATTCCACCAAACCATGGAGCACAACTAGAAGTTTTTTTAAGCTCAGAATATAGAAAGTGACCCAGCCCAACTAGAGAACCTGACATGGAAGTCTGACTGTTCAGGATTGCTACCAGTGGCTTATTTAGAATTTCAGGGCAGACTAAATAGTAAAGGTAAGTCACCACTAAAGCTCACCTGCAAAGGCCAAGAGGTGGTCATATCCTCAAATTTTGTGCAGGCATTAATGTAAAGAAACAAGGATTATGAAAAATCGGGGAAATGTGACATCACCAAAAGAAACTAAGAAGCCTCCAATAAAAGACCCAGAATAAATGGAGATCTATGACATTACTGACAAAGAATTCAGAATAACCCTCTTAAGTTTCAAGACCTCCAACAAAATATGAATAAAAAATTAAATAATAATTGAAAAGCAATTCATGAACAAAATGAGAAGTTTGATGAAGAAATAGAAACAGAAAACGCCTAATCATATAGATATCTTAGACATAAAGAATACAATAAATGAACTGAAAATTCAATAGAAGGCATCAACTGCAGACTTGATTGGGCAGAAGAATCAGTTAGCTCTAAAATAAGATACTTAAAATTATCCAGTCAGAGGAGCATAAAGAAAAAAATGTAAAACAAAGACTTGTGGCAATTATGGGACACCACCAAGTGGACTAATCTTTACTTAATAGAAATTCCTGAAGGAGTATAGAGAGAAAAAGGCCTAGAAAGCAGATTTAAGGAAATGCATATGCATGTATAAGGAAAGCATATTTAAGCACATCTAAGAAAAATGTTTCAAATCTGGGGAAAGATGACAGCACTCAGGTACAAGAAGTTTGTAGGTCATCAGTGAAATTCAACCCAAAGAGGAGTTCAACAAGACACATTTTTGATAATCAAATTGTCAAAAATCAAAGACAAAAAAATACTGAAAGCAGTGAGAGATAAGAAACATGTCAAATTCAAGGGAGCCCAAATATGGCTTTCAGTAAACTCTTCAGCAGAAACTGCAGGCCAGGAGAGAGTGGGATGATAGAGTCAAACTACTGAAGGTGGGAGGGGGAAAAACCCGGCTAACCAAGAAAACCTGCCAAAGCTGTCTTTCAGAAATGAGGGAGAAATGAAAACTTTCTCAGACAAACAAAAACAAACATATAAAAGTGAAAAAGTAAATGGTATAAGTAATACGTATCCACATTCAGAATTCTCTAATACTATTATGTTAAGGTGGTGTATGAAACAATCTTATTACTACTAGGATGGTTAAGAGACAAAACTATTAAAAACAACTATAGCTACAGTACATTGTTAAAGGATATAAATTTTAAGTCTACATCAAAATCAGAAAATATGGGAAGGAAATAATGAAAGTGCAGAGGTTTTGTATGTGATTAAAGGCAAGTTGTTACCAGTTTAAATCCTGTTTTAAGGATAAGATATTTTACGTAAACCTCATGGTTACCACAAAGCAAAAACATACAGAAGTTAAACAAAATATAAAAAGGAAGGATTCAAAACATACCACCATAGAAAGCCATCAAAGCACAAAGGAAGACAACAAAAGAGGAAGAAAAAAACAAAGGGCCTAAAAAATGATCAGTGACCAAATTATGAAATGGCAGTAGCAAATCTTTACCTATCAATAATTACCTCAGATGCAAATGGATTAAATTATCCAGTAAAAAGACCTAAGGTAGCTGAATGGATAACAAAACAAAATCCAGTTCATATGCTACCTACAAGAGATCATTTTACTAGTAAGGACACACAGAGTGAAATTGAAGGGATGGCAAAAGATGTTCCATGCAAATGGAAACCAAAAGAGAGCAGGGTTAGCTGTACTTACGTTTCGCAAAATGGACTTTAGGTTAAAAAACCCTAAAAAGACACAAAGAAGGTAATTACATAATGATAAAGGGGCTAATTTACCAGTTTACAACTGTTATTGTTACAGTTGTTACAATTGTAAATGTATATGCACCCAATATTGGAGCATCTAAATACATAAAGTAATTATTAAGTGATCTGAAGCGAGAGGTAGACCGCAATACTATAGTATTAGGGGATTGCAGTACCCCACTTCCGACAATTGACAGATCATCTAGACATAAAGTCAATAAGGAAACATTGAACTTGAATTACACTTCAGACCAAATGGACCTAAAAGATGTACACAGAACATTCTATCCAACAGCAGCAGAACACACATTCTTCTTAAGTGTACACAGAATATCCTCCAGGACAGATCGTATTTTAGGCCACAAAACAAATCTTAACCAATTTAAGAGGACTGAAATCATATCAAGTGTCTTTGCAAATCACAGTGACATAAAACTGGAAATCAATAACAGGAGAAATCTTGGAATATACACACATGTGGAAATTAAATAACATACTTCTAAAGAACCAGTGGATCACAGAAGATATAAAAGATGAAATAAAAAATATGTGAGACAAACATAAATGAAAATACAGTATACCAAAATTTATGGGATTCAACAAAAGTAGTCCTAAGAGGGAAATTGATAGCAATGAATGCCTGAATAAAAAATAAGATCTCAAATAAACATGTGAAACACAGCTTCTAAGAGAGAACACTGGAATTCAGCAGGGAAGTGATAGGGAATATCTTAGGCAGGGAACAAAATGGAAGCAAAGCAGCTCACCCTGCCAGGATTGGCTCAGAGCCAGGAGGAACTCTCCATTTTTTTGGGAAAAAGTAAATGAGAGATCCCAGCAGTCCATATTGCCATTGCAAACGCCTGCAATCCTAGCCATGGGAGAGCCCCTTGGCCCTTGCAGGCCCTGAGACTAGTACAGGGAGCTCCCTGGAGTCCATGAACCTCCATGGAGGGAGTTTGTGCTGGGTCCTACACACACCCTAAGACCCAAGCAGTTGCAGCAAAGTGCCATTTTGACATTCTAGTCCCCAAGAGACTACATCCTGCAATTTACAGCCCCTGCATATCCACTTCCCTAGAGTCCCATTGACACCCTGTCATGTCCACACAGAAGTTTGCAGCATCATGATGCCACCTGGATGCAGTGGTGTGGCCTGATCCCTAGCAATTTAGCCCACATGTTCTCCCATACCTTGGAGAATAAGCAGTGCAGTGCACAGGTGAGGCTGCCCCTGAGACAAAAGAAGTCAAGGCATATGCTCCCCAGAGCCTGAGGGCTGTTGCCACAGATAGCAGCTCCACTCCTTCCAGTGGCAGGGTCACTGTATAGTTGCACTCAACTTCAAGGGGCATGGGAACCAGTCTGTCTCACCCATTGCCACCACTGCAAGCATCCACACACACATCCACACACATGACATCCACACATGTCATCTGGGTACCTGGGGAATGACACATCCTGCCTGTAGCCACCAACAACTGCCTGCACCATTGAGGGGGCTGAGAACGGCCTACTCTGCCTGGCTCCCTCATTACCAGTGCTTGTGCATGTCATCTGGGACCTGAGGACAGGCTTGCTCCACTCAGTGCCACCACTGCTGACATCTATACATGTTGTTTCGGGGGCTGGGGATGTATCTGCCTTGCCTGTTGCTGCTGGAGCCCACCTGCACCGTCCAGGAGCCAGAGGACTGTGACCATGGCCACCACTGTCAGCACCTGTATGTGATGTCCAGGGGCCTGGGATCAACCCACCCTGCCCATCACCATTAGTGCCCATGTACGCCATCAGAGATCCGGGGACAGGCCTGTTCTGCTGCTACTAGTGCCCATTTGTAACATACAGGGGCATAAAAGTGGGTCTTCCTGGCCCACTGCCAGTGCCCACATATGCTTCCTGAAGTCCTGAGGACCAACTCTCACAACCTACCATCACTGTTGCGGGCATCTACCTGTGAGGCAGCCATGGGCCTGAGTATTGCTCTGCCCAGCCCTCCACAAACACCACTGATGCCTGCATGTGCTGCTTAGGGACCTAAGGGTTGGCCTGTTGCTGCTACTGCCACTGTCACCTGCAATCTTGAGTACACTACGGTAAGCACACCACCCAAGGGCCCAAGGACTTGCCCATCTGGCCTGCTGTTGACACTACTGGCACCTATGCACACCTCCTGGAAGCCCAAGGACTGGCCCACCCATAACTACCACTGGTGCCCACATAGGCCATCTGGGAGCCTGTGGACCAGCATGCCTGACCTCCTGCTGCCACCACTGGTTCCTGAGGACTAGCCCACCTGGCATTCCTGTCCCCAGCAAAGCCTCACCACAGTCTTCACTAACAACCATAACCCAAGCCACTGAGGAACTCACAGATACCACTGATGCTGATTACAGCCAAAACGTGGAGATTATACTACTGCCTGGCCCACTGCCAGTGGCCACATGTGCCTCCTGAAGTCCTGAGGAGGCAAAGCCAAAACACTCTACCCAGCCAACACTATAGACACATCTACAGAAAAAATATTTTTCTATAAAAGCCAGTCCATACAAATTGGAAGAGCAATTGTTACACTAGGCGTGCAGCTAGGAAAGTAAATACACAGGAATTATGTAAAAGCAAGGAAACGTGACACCTCCAAAGGAACACAATTTTCCAATGACAGATTCTAAAGAAAAATAAATCTATGAAATGCATGAAAAATAATTAAAAATAATGTTATTAAAGAAACTTAATGAGATACAAGTGAAGACAGATAAGCAATACAAAGAATAAAGCAATTCATGATCTGAATGAGAAATTCAACAAAGAGATAGATATCATAAAAGAGAACCAAACAGAAATCCTGGAACTGACTAATTCAATGAACTAAGTAAAAAATACAATATAAATACAATCAGCAATAGACTAGGTCAAACAGAAGAAAAAATTTATTCCTTTACACCCAGGCTAGAGTGAAGTGGCGTGATCGTAACATACTGCAGCCTCAAACTCCTGGGTTCAAGTGATTCTCCTGCCTCAACCTGTCAAGTAGCGGGTACTACAAGCTGGCTAATTTCTTTTTATTGTTTGTAGAGATGTGATCTTGCTTTGTTGCCCAGGATCATCTCAAGCTCCTGGCTTCAAGGAATCCTACCATCTTGGCTTTTCAAAGTGCTGAGATTATAGGCATGAGCCACTGTACCCAGCCAGAAAAAATGTCTGAACTTGAAGACAGGTCTTTTGAAATAACCTAGTCATCCAAAAAATAAAAAAGAAATAAAAAAGAATGAAGAAAGCCTATGTGACATATGAAATATCAGAAAGTAACCAAATATTTGAATCTGAGGGTTTCAGAAGAGAAGAGATGGGCAAAGGCATAGAAAACATATTTAATGAAATAATAGTTGAAAACTTCTCAAGTCTTAAAAGAGATATAGGCATCCAGATACAGGAAACTTTAATATTTCCACATGGATGCAATCCAAAAAGATCTCCTCTCAGGCACATTGTAGTAAAAACTCAAATGTCAAACTGTCAAAAGTCAAACTAACAAACAAAAAAAGGAATTCTAAAAACAGGAAGAAAACTGTCCAGTCACATATAATGGAATCCCCATCAGGATAATAGTGGATTTCTTGGCAGAAACCTTATAGGCCAGGAGAGAATTGGATAATACATTCAAAGTGTTGAAAGAAAAAAAAAATGTCTGGCAAGAATACTACCAAGCAAATCTCTTTTTAAAAAGCAGAGGAGAAATAAAGTTTTTCTCAGATAAACAAAAAGTAAGGAAATTCATCACCACTAGACTGACCTTATGAAAAATGCTCAAGTGAGTCCTATATCTGGAATTGCATGATATTCACCATCATAAAACACAAAAGTATAAAACTCACTGCTAGAGCAGATACACAAATGAGAAACAGAAAGGAGTTAAATGTTATCACTATGAAACCCACCAATTATAAAGGAGAAATGAAGCATATATAAAATAATCAGAAAGCAATTAACAAAATAATAGGAGTAAGTAATCACCTATCAGTAGTAACTAAATGTAAATGGTTTAAATTCCCTAATTAAAAGACCTAGAATGGCTTGATGAATTAAGAAACAAGATCCAAGTATATGCTGCCTACCAGAAACTCACCTCACCTGTAAAGACACACATAGGCTGAAAGTAAAGGAATGAAAAAAAAAAAAAAAAAATTCCATGTATATGGAACCAAAAGCATGAACAGGAGCTATACTTATGTCAGACAAAATAGCCTTTAAGTCAAAAACCAAAAAGAGAAAAGGTAATTATGTAACAATAAAGAGATCAGTTCAGCAGGAGGGTATTACAATATGTGAATATATATACACCTAACAACAGCACCCATATACATAAAGGAAATATTATTCAAAATAAAGAGAGAAACAGACCTGAAATAATAATAGTTGGGAACTTCAGCACTCCACTTTCAACACTGGACATTGAACTTAATCTGCACTATGGACCAAATGGACATAACAGACATTTATAGAATGTTTTATCTAACAGCTGCAGAAAACACATTCTTCTCATGAGCACATGAAATACTCTCCAAGATTAGCTATATGTTAAGCCACAAAACAAGTTGAGCAAATTACAAAAAATCAAAATCATACCCAATATCTTCTCAGACCACATAGAAAAAAAAACCTAGAAATCAATAACAAGAGAACTTCAGACACAAATACACAGAAATCAAACAACCTTGATCCTGAATGACCATTGGATCAGTGAAGGAATTAAGAGGAAAAATTCTTGAGACAAATGAAATGGAAACACAACATATCAAAACCTAGTGCATACAGCAAAAGCAGTGCTAAGAGGCAAAGTTTATAGTAATAAATACCTACATCAGAAAAGTAGAAAAATTTCAGATGAACAACCTAATGATGAGCATCAAGGAACTTGAAAAGTAAGAACAAACCAAATCCAAAATTAGTAGAAGGAACAAAATAATAAAGATCGAGCAGAACTAAATGAAATAAAAGTTACAAGGGATCATCAAAATGCAAAGTTGTTTCTTGAAAGTATGAACAAAATTCATAAAGTGTTAGTGGGACTAAACAAGAAGAAAGAGATGACGCAAATAAAATCAGAAATGAAAGAGACATTACAACTGATACCATGTAAATACAAAAAGTAGAGAGTATTATAAACAACTATATGATAACAAATTGGAAAATGTAGGGTAAGTGGACAAATTCCTAGACACATGCAGCCTGAATACACTAATAATGAACAGCAAGATTGAATCATAATAAAACATCTCCCCACAAAGTAAAGCCCACCACCAGATGGCTTTACTGCTGAATTCTAACAAAGTTATAAGGAAAACATAACACCAATTCTCAATCTGTTTTGATTGAAAAATAGAGAATTCTTCCTAAATCATTATATAAAGTCAGCATTACCCTGATACCAAAATCAGATAATGACAAAAGAAATAAGGAAGTCTACAGGCCAGTATTCCTGATAAACATAGATGTAAAAACCTGAACAAAATACAAGCAATCCAAATCCAACAACACATCAAAAAGATAATACATGATGATCATGTGGGATTTATCCCAGGAATGCAGAAATGTTTTAACAAATACAAACTTTAAAAAGTGACACATACCTCACATCTACAAAATGAAGAACAAAAACCATATGATCATCTCAATAATGATGCAGAAGAAGCATTTGATAAAATTCAACATCATCCCTTCATGGTAAAAATTCTCAACAAATTAGGCATAGAAGGAACATACCTCAACCTAATAAGGCTATACATAACAAACCCAGAGCAAACATACTGAATGGGGAAAAGCTGAAAGCCTTTTCTCTAAGAAGTGAAATAAGACCAGGATGTACACTTTTACCACTCCTATCCAACACAGTACTGGAAGTCCTCGCCAGAGCAATCAGGCAAGAGAATGAAATAAAAGGCATCCAAATTGGAAACGAGAAAGTCAATTGTCCCTCTTTGCAGATAGCATAATTTTATATATGGAAAATTCTTAAGACTCCAACAAAAAACTCTTATAACTGATAAATGAATTCAGTAAATTTGCAGGATACAAAATCAATATAAAAATCAGTAGTACTTATATACATGATAACGAAAGAGCTGAAGGAGAAATCAAGAAGGCAATCTCATTTATAATAACTATGAAAAAATAAAAACATCTAGGAGTAAATTTAACCAAAAGAAATGAAAGACCTCTACAAAGAAACCTGTGAAACATTGCTGGAAGAAATTGAAGAAGACATAAGACAAATGAAAATGCATCCTATGCTCATGTATTAAAACAATATTGTCAAAATGATTAAACTACCCAAAGCAATCTGCATAATCAGTGCAATGCATATTGGAATACCAATAACATTCTTCACAGAAATAGAAAAATATTATTGTGGAAACACAAAAGAGACTGAATAGCCAAAGCAATCCTGAGCAAAAACAAAAAAAGAACAAAATCAAAAACAAAACAAAGCTGGAGGCATCACACTTTCTGACTTCAAAACATATTATAAAGTGATTGTCATAAACACAGTTTGTCACTGGTATAAAAGCAGACACATCAACCAATAGACCACGATGGAAAACCCAGAAATAAAGCAATGAATTTACAGTCAATTGATTTCTGACAAAGGTGCCAAGAACACACAGTGGAGAAAGGACAGACTCTTTAATGAGTGGTGCTGGAAAATCTAAATATCCACATGCAAAAGAGTGAAATTAGATTCTTATCTTATACCATGTAAAAACATGAACTCAAAATGGATTACAGACTTCCTTCACTTATGAAGCTTAGTTTGGCTGGATATGAAATTCTGGGTTGAAAATTCTTTTCTTTAAGAATGTTGAATATTGACCTCAACTCTATTCTAGCTTGTAGAGTTTCTGCTGACAGATCTGCTGTTAGTCTGATGGGGTTCCCTTTGTGGGTAACCCAACCTTTCTCTCTGGCTGCGCTTAACATTTTTTCCTTCATTTCAACCTCGGTGAATCTGACAATTATGTGTCTTGGGGTTGCTCTTTTCGAGGAGTATTTTTGTGGTGGTCTCTGTATTTCCTGAATTTGAATGTTGGCCTCCCTTGCTAGGTTGGGGAAGTTCTCCTGGATAATATCCTGCAGAGTGTTTTCCAAGTTGGTTCCATTCTCCCCGTCACTTTCAGGTATACTAATCAGACGTAGATTTGGTCTTTTCACATAGTCCCATATTTCTTGGAGGCTTTGTTTCTTTTAACTCCTTTTTCTCTGAACTTCTCACTTCATTTCATTCATTTGATCTTCAATCACTGATACCCTTTCTTCTGCTTGATGGAATCGGCTACTGAAGCTTGTGCATGCGTCACGTAGTTCTCATGCCATGGTTTTCAGCTCCATCACGTCATTTAAGGTCTTCTCTATGCTCTTTATTCTAGTTAGCCATTCGTCTAATCATTTTTCAAGTTTTTTAGCTTCTTTGCGATGGGTTTGAACATCCTACTTTAGCTCAGAGAAATTTGTCATTACTGATCTTTTGAAGCCTACTTCTGTCAACTTGTCAAAGTCATTCTCCGTCCAGCTTTGTTCTATTGCTGGCAAAGAGCTGTGTTCCTTTGGAGGAGAAGAGACGCTCTGATTTTTAGAATTTTCAGCTTTTCTGCTCTGGTTTCTCCCTATCTTTGTGGTTTTATCTACCTTTGGTCTTTGATGATGGTGACCTACAGATGGGGTTTTGGTGTGGATGTCCTTTTTGTTGATGTTAATGCTATTCCTTTCTGTTTGTTAGTTTTCCTTCTAACAGTCAGGACCCTCAGCTGCAGGTCTGTTGGAGTTTGCTGGAGGTCCACTCCAGACCCCGTTTGCCTGGGTATCACCAGTGGAGGCTGCAGAACAGCAAATACTGAAGAACAGCAAATGTTGCTGCCTGATCCTTCCTCTGGAAGCTTTGTCTCAGAGGGGCACCTGGCTGTATGAGGTGGCAGCTGGCCCCTACTGGGAGATGTCTCCCAGTTAGGCTACTCAGAGGTCAGGGACCCACTTGAGGAGGCTGTCTATCCATTCTCAGATCTCAAACTCCATGCTGGGAGAACTACTACTCTCTTCAAAACTGTCAGACAGGGATGTTTAAGTCTGTAGAAGTTTCTGCTGCCTTATGCACTGCCCTGTGAGGTGGAGTCTACAGAGGCAGGCAGGCAGGCCTCGTTGAGCTGCAGTGGGCTCCACTCAATTCAAGCTTCCTGGCTGCTTTGTTTACCTATTTAAGCCTCAGCAATGGTGGACGCCCTTCCCCCAGCCTTGCTGCCACCTTGCAGTGGACTGCTGTGGTAGAAGTGAGCAAGCCTTCATGGGCATGGGACCGTCTGAGCCAGGTGTGAGATATAATCTCCTGGTGTGCCATTTGCTAAGACTGTTGGAAAAGTGCAGTATTAGGATGGGAGTGTCCCAATTTCCCAGGTACCATCTGTCACAGCTTCCCTTGTCTAGGAAAGGGAATTCCCCGACCCCTTGTGCTTCCTGGGTGAGGTGATGCCCCGCCCTACTTTGGCTCACACTCTATAGGCTGCACCCACTGTCCAATGAGTCCCAGTGAGATGAACTTGGTACCTCAGTTGGAAATGCAGAAAACACCTGTATTCTGCATCGCTCACGCTGGGAGCTGTAGACTGGAGCTGTTCCTGTTCGGCCGTGTTGGAGGGATTGGGAGAAAGACTTCAATACCTGGATCTCTAAAGCTACTAGAAGAAAATATAAAAGGAAAAGCTCCATGACATGGGTCTGGGCAATGATTTTTTGGATATGACTCTGAAAGCACAGACAGCAAAAACAAAAATAGATGAATGGGACTATGTTAAACTAAGAAAGCTTCTGCACAGCAAAGGAAACAGTCAGCAAAGTGAAGAGACAATTCGGAGAATGGAAGAAAATATATGCAAACCACGTATCTGATAAAGGGTTAATATCTAAACTATATAAGAAACAGAACTCAATAGCAAGAAAACAGAAGGAAGTGAACAGACGTTTTTCAAGAGGACCTACAAATAGCCAATGCAAAAATGCTCAGCATCACTAATCATCAGAAGAATGCAAATTGAAACCGCAATCAGATATCACCTCACACATGTTATGAAAAAGATAAAAGGCAACAACTGTTGGGGAGAATATGGAGAAAGGAGAACACATACACTGTTGGCGGGAATGTAAATTAGTATAGTCATTGTGGAATATAGTATAGAAGTTCCTCAACTAACTAAAAATAAAACTATAATATGACTTAGTAATCCCACTTCTGGGTATTTATGCAAAGGAACGAAAAATCAACATGTTGAAGGGATAAGTGCACTACCATGTTCATTGCCACATTATTCCCAATAACCAAGATATGGAATCAACCTAAGTGCTCACCAACAAATGAATGAGGAAAGAAAATGTGGATATATACACAATGGAATACAATTCAGTCTTAAAAAAGAATGAAGTTCTGTTATTTGTGACAACATGGATGAATCTGGAGTATATTATGCTAAGTGAAGTAAGCCTGGCCCATATAATCAAAAAATGAAAAGAAATAGTTGTTGTCATGGATGTGATGAGAAGGAAACACTTTCACACTGTTGTAGGAAGAAAATAAACTAGTACATTATGGAAAACAGTGTGGCGATTCCTTAAAGAACTAAAAGTAGATCTACCGTTTGATCCAGCAATCCCACTCTTGGGTATCTCTCCAGAGGAAAAGAATTCATTATATGAAAAGGATACTTGCACACATATGTTTATAACAGCACAATTTGCAGTTGCAAAAATAAGGAACCAGCCCACATGCCCATCAATGAGTGCATAAAGAAAATGTGGTATATATATCATGGAATAATACTCAGTCATAAAAAGGAAAGCAATAGTTGCATTTGCAGCAACCTGGATGGAATTGTTAACCATTACTCTAAATGAAGAAACTCAGGAATGGAAAAGCGAACATTGTATGTTCTCACTGATAAGTGGGAGCTAAGTTGTGAGGATGCAAAGTCATAAGGATGCTACAATGAACTTGGGGAATGGGGAGAAAGGGTGGGAGGTGGGTGAGGGATAAAATACTACACATTGGGTACAGTGTATATTGCTCTGGTGATGGGTGTACCAAAATCTCAGAAAATCACCACTAAAGAACTTATTTATGTACAAAAAGTAAATTAATTAAAAAGAAAGATATAAGCCAGGAACAGAAAGACAAATACCACATGATCTCACTTGTATCTGGAATCTAAAAAAAGTTGAGCTAATCCAAGTAGAGAGTAGAATAATGGTTACCAGCGACTAGGGGTTGAGGGATGATGAAGGAAGGACTGGGGAGTTGTTGAAGGATACGGAGGGTAAAACGTTTCAGATAGACAGGAAAAATAGGTTCTAAGATCTATTGTACAACAGGGCACAATAGTCAATAATAATGTATCGTATATTTCAAAATAACTAGAGAATACATTTCAAATGTCTCACCATAAAAAAGGATAGGTAGGTAAGGTGGTGAATAAATTAGTTATCTTGATTTTTATTCCACATTGAATATATATATCACAACATCCTATTGTAGCCTATAAATGTGTACAATTATCATTTGTCAATCAAAAACAATAATAATAAAAATAAAGTATTTTAATTAAAAAACTATCATGATTATAATGCAGAGCAAGTTCGAGACCTACTGCATTATTTTGTAGATGTGAAAGAGAAAAACAGAGGAAGAGAGAAAAGATGGAATGCATGGTGAGTTAGTGGCAGAGGCAGCAACAGAACTCAAGCCTCGTGACTCCTTTTCCTGTGCTCTTTCCCCCGTTTTCTACCTTACATTGATGGACACTTGCAACATCCCCCAGTTTCCCCTTTTTCTGGGTGAGCAAAGAATATATCTCAGCTTTATATTTGTCTGAGTCCCCTGGGAGCTAGGGAAGGAGTAAAGCTGGTTCCTACCACATATTTTTTCATTTCCAAATTTCATAGTAGGTTAAACATTGTATATATGTTTCTGCTCAGCCCTGTAGATACAGAAAGTGAAGAAAAACACACTAATTAAAAAGGAAATGAAATATGTACACACAAAATAAGACAGAACAGAAAGTAAAACAATACAGAAAAAGCGTCATGGGAATATAGCACCATTAATTGCTTCTGAAGCCAGATTAGTGGGAAAAAAAACCCTGGAGTTGGGGGTGGGGGGGTATTCATGTTACCTGGCAAAATTAGAAAGTTTTGCTTCAACTTTCTGAAGGGCAGTTGGCATATTATTTTACCTCCCCATTTCTCAATTTCAGCAGCATTTGCAAAGTGTTATGTCCTTTTTATACACCGTGAAGCTGGTAGGAAGATGAAGGTGATCCCTCTTTTTAAAGAGGGGCTCAGTAGTTCTTGTACGCAGACTCTAGTTCCACTACCATGAAGTTGTCTTTAGACATTATGTCACTGAATTACTGCAACATTCTTCCACTCTAATTGTTCACTTACCTTATATAGGAAGATCCTGATGGTCGAGGAAAATACAGCACATTGCATAAGGTTGCAGCTGTAGTAGGTAGCAAGCTCAGGCTTCAACTCAAATCTTTCTGACTCCAAAGCCCATGATGTTTTCTTTGAACTAGACTGCAAAAGAATTTGTAATCACAGAGGTTTTACCACTGCTCTTTGCCCATGGGCTCTATAGGAGATAAATCTTCCCAAAGAGGAAAGCCAGGCTCTTTTCAGCACATCTGAAAGGGCTGTCCTTTGGGTCTATAGGAAGTTCTATATATTTCTTGAAATTTATGACAAGAACAAGGAGTGTTCCTGGAGTCCATTTGGTGATTTATTTTAGGATGTCTGGCACTGGGAGCTCACGAGATGCGTATAAAGCAGGAAGTCAGGCCTTCGACTGAATAAACAGCTGAAGATAGAAGTGGTAGATCAGCTTCAGTCAGGGCAGAAGTGACTTGGTATCAACCCAGCCAATGTAGTTCCTTTCATTTCTGTTCATTTGGATCATTATTAAATGTATTGTCTTTTCTTTTGATTTCTTTTTCTTTTGGTGTAGAAGAGGGATCTTTATCTCATGATGGGGTTTTAAAGAAGAGAGTCAGGTCTTGGGTATCTAAGTATCCAGTATGAACATCACAAAATACATTATATTTTCATGTATAAGTGATAAAAGCAACACATACCAGACATCAAGACCTGAGAATGCAGGGCTAGGGAGGTATTTTGTTTTCCAGTGCAATTCTTTATTTCGCTTTGTGCTTATGGTAGGCCAGAATGACACTGACTCCAGAGAAGAAGTGGCCAGGTAAAGGGAACTGGCAGCTCATTGCAGAGGAATATTAATTAATATTAATATTGCAACATGAAAGTGCAATTCATAAATCAGCATTGTCAGAAATGAAGGTTGGAGTCAGAATGGCCAGTGTCTAAATTCCAGCTCTTTTATCCGCTAGTTTCATCACTTTAGGGAGTTTATTTCCCCAACTGTTCGATTGGAACATACTGAAGATTCACTGGGATAAGGCATGCAAAGTACTCAAATGCCAGACAGTGTGACAGCGCTCAGAAAATGTTCTCTTGCTCCTCATTTCTATTGTTCAGGGCTGATTTATATGGTAAAGGCTAATGAGGAGGAGGAGGAGGAGGAGATTGTTGGTTCTACCTTCATATTTCATTTTAGAACTTTTTTTTTCTGAGACGGAGTCTCGCTCTGTCGCCCAGGCTGGAGTGCAGTGGCACAATCTTGGCTCACTGCAAGCTCCGCCTCCTGGGTTCACGCCATTCTCGTGCCTCAGCCTCCTGAGTAGCTGGGACTACAGGTGTTCACCACCACGCCCGGCTAATTTTTTGTATTTTTAGTAGAGACAGGGTTTCACCGTGTTAGCCAGGATGGTCTCGATGTCCTGACCTCGTGATCCGTCCGCCTCAGCCTCCCAAAGTGCTGGGATTACAGGCGTGAGCCACCGCACCTGGCTTAGAACTTTTAATTAGCAGGGAGATGTATGGGCTATACAGCTGAGGAGGGAATAGGTGAAATTTGTATCCAGGTAGTGTGATTTAAGTAGAGAGTTAAGGAGATGGGAGGGTTGAGTGAAGTGTGAGGGAGAGGACAAAATGCAGAATATCTGCGGGGGCCATCTTTTATGGGCTCTCGTATAATTTTCTTTGATGGGAATCGAATAGCCACACTCAGAAAGATGAGAAAAAAAAGGACCTGCCTTTATTCACCCTACCTGTGCTGAGTACTTTCAGCTATTTAACCGTCATTCCTCTCTCTTCATTTATTCTTTTTTGTTTGTTTGTTTGTTTGTTTTGAGACGGAGTCTCTCCTTGTTGCCCAGATGCTAGTGCAGTCACGTGATCTCGGCTCACTGCAACCTCCACTTCGTGGGTTCAAATGTTTCTCCTGCCTCAGCCTCCTGAGTAGCTGGGATTACAGGCATCTGCCAGCACGCCTGGCATGTTTTCGTATTTTTAGTTGAGATGGGATTTCACCATGTTGGCCAGGTTGGTCTTGAACTCCTGACCTCAGGTGATCCACCCACCTTGGCCTCCCAAAGTGCTGGGATTACAAGTGTGAGCCACGGCGCCTGGCCTCATTTATTCTTATGTTTACCTAACTCCGGAGTATTGATTTTTTTTTTTTTTTTTTTTTCCTGTTCTCATCCTATGCCTTTCCCTTGAGTAAAGCCACTGCTTGATTCTTCTCTGGTTTGCCATTGTTTTCCCTCCTGGATGTGGTTCAGTCCTGTCTTCTCCAGCTGCCTCGCAAATGACGGAGCCCTGGCTTCTGAAACCAAACAAGGCTTGATTGACTTGACTGGGATCTGTTGCCAAAATTAAGTCAGCACCTTGTAGAGGGTAAACTAAAAAACTTCATGTTTTTCAGCCAAGGAATTTTGAAATGGTCATGGAACTTTACGGTCAAAACAAATTTTAAGGACTTCAGCTTGTTTCCAGCAGTAATACATTTGAAAAGGCTTATTAAATTACAAATTTGTTTTCGCCTCTTTATGCAAGTATCAGTGCAGAAGAGAAACAACCTAATGTAGAGAAAATAAAATGAAATAATTAAAAAGTTGCCGAATGTGAAACAAGTAAGATAAAACCAAGCAGGCCTGTTGGAGATAATGGTTATCTGTTTGCAGTAAACATGAAGTGAGAACAATTCATGACTTGTGATAACATTCAACTGAAAGGAAGTAAATTAGATGTAGACAAGGCCAGGAAAGGATTACAAAAACATCCAGAGCCAGACAGTACAAAGGGAGAGCAGGGGCTGGATTTTATCTTTATCAGGTAATTCAAATAATGCTTTATATTAACAGGATGAGTTCAAAGTGGATACTGGAGTCAGGAGGTACAGAGGGCGACAGATACAATGCAAAGAGCACTGCAAACTCTGTGGGCTGGGAAACGAAAGAATGACTGAAGGCCTAATATGTGTCACATAGTTTTACATATACAATCTCATTTAAGCCTACGGCAGCCTCGCAAAGTGTAATTAGCAGTCCCATTCTTGACGGGGAATGTGAGGGTCAGATACATAACTCATCTAAGTCTTTATAGTAAGCAGGTGATGGATTTGGGATAAAAGCTCAGGTTGGCCTGACTTCAAAATCTTGTTCTAAATATGCCACACTATCTCACAACTGCTGAGTGGTATTGTACTCTCGACGCACTTTATAAAAGTGATTACACAGTTTTAACACTTTCACTAGTCAGCTGCCAGAGCATGGATGGGGCAATTACGGAAGTAGCCACTCGAGGTGTTTCTCTCTCTCTCTGTCTCTCTCTCTCTCTCTCTCTCTCTCTCTCACACACACACACAGAGAGAATTGAAACTCCGCATCAAGCTACTAACTTCATATATTTATTTGGGTGTCCCACAAACAGGGCAGATTGAACTTACATAAAAATCACTGCCTTAAGTGTCATATTTTATCTCTTCTGTCCATTTTCTCATGAAAAATTTGACGTTTCCCTTGATCCCTTTCTCTTTATCAACCCCATTCTCAGTGACTCTTCGCGGATTGTCAATGCTAACTTCAAAATATCTCCACTTCCCTTCTTCTCTCTTCATTGTCTGAACTTTGGTTCAGACTAACATCTTCTGCCAAGAATACTATAGCAGCATCTTACTAGCCTTCTTGTCTTGTTTCCTTCTTCCCTAATCTACTTTCCCTATTGTAGGCCCAGAGATCTTTACAAAATACAAATGTATATCACCCTTCCATGCCCCTCCTTTTCTTGAGCATAAAGTTCAATGTCCTTAACCTAAGTCTTTTAAAAAGCTATCTTTGCATGGCATTTCACCTCTTTCCTACCTCTATTTTGTGAGCAATTGAAAAAAATTCCATTCTGCCAGGCGCGGTGGCTCAAGCCTGTAATCCCAGCACTTTGGGAGGCTGAGACGGGTGGATCACGAGGTCAGGAGATCGAGACCATCCTGGCTAACACGGTGAAACCCTGTCTCTACTAAAAAAAAAATACAAAAAACTAGCCGGGCGAGGTGGTGGGCGCCTGTAGTCCCAGCTACTCGGGAGGCTGAGGCAGGAGAATGGCGTAAACCCGGGAGGCGGAGCTTGCAGTGAGCTGAGATCCGGCCACTGCACTCCAGCCGGGGGG
>NC_045450.1:43711868-43721473 GCF_002776525.5 Piliocolobus tephrosceles
TTTATAGTGTCATTGTGCTTTCATAGTCATCCTGCTCTTTGAACATGCTGTTCCTTCTTTGTGAAATACCTTTCTGCCTTTGTTTTTATTTTTTTTTCCGGACTAGTTAGCTCTTACTTGTCCATTGGAAGCAGTGTAGATATCTCTTCCTTTACAGATACATTTTTAACTCTCCAAAGATTCAGCTAGGAATACGTCATATGGCCTTCATAATGTTTACCCATCATATCTGTTACTACTTTGCATTTTAATAGACACATTTCTGTTTTCCTAAATTTTAATCTTCTTGTGAACAAAGACCATGTGTTACTAATCAGTGATGATCTGGTGCCTGAAACATAATAGATGACTAATAAACATTTTTGGTTGGGTGTTGTCAGATGGAGAATGATGTGCAACGCAGTTATCAGGGACGCCTCCTAAAATGGGGATTGTGCGGAAGAAGTTGAGCCTTGGAACAGCCTTGTGAAAGCTGCAGCTTACCTATGGGGAGCTCTGAAGCTTAGATAATCCTTCAGAGTGATCTCACATGGGGCAAAGAGACCAGACATTTATGCACTTGTGTTGATTAGTAATTGGCCTTGAATGTGACCTTGAGTGAAGGTGCTCCTTCCCACCAAGGCACTCTCCAAAGGGAGCTGATGCCTGAGGACTGTTTACCATTAGCATGTCCAACAGCTGGGGAATGAATTTTTCATTTCTGAGGGTGTATGTTTTTGAGTATTTATAATCTGTGTTTTAATATAACTTATTTAATTGTGACTTCATATGCTTCAAATTTTAATCACAGTAGTGTTTAATAGTCTGCTCCCCAAATTCCTGAAAATTTAACAATTGGCTCTTGCAAGTTAGTAATGAACCAGCTCCAGCACACAAGGGCACACGTCTGTCAAATTACATTTGTACTCCAACCAGTTGTATTTCATTTATGACCCATAGGTTTCTTAATTTAGCAAGAAAATCACTCTGACAATGATAATGTATTAGATCAAAATTTCTATTTGCAGTACTACTGCAAAAAACTTGTTTAATACTGCACTTATACATTTACTATAAAATATCATCTTTCACCCCCAAAGAATGATTTGAGTCCATCATGGGTGTCACTCAACAAGCACTCACCCCAGCCCACCCACTACAGGGTTGGCTAAAATGAAGAATGTAGTTGTGGAAACTATAGTAATATTCCCTCAGGGAGCTCTTGAGGAATCATGCTTGTGTGTTTTCCGGTGAAGAAATAATTGAGTAAATGGTTTCAACTCTTCTAAAACTGGCTATCCTCTTCATACTTTTCTGCAACTCCTGGTATAGGGTCTCCTTAACAAGACATTCAGACTTACAAGACCTGCATAGATAATAACTGGTACCAGTTTAATCAGATGGCTATTGGGCCAGAAACATAAAACGCCACTTGGGCTGTGTTAGGCATTTCTTTTCAAACGCAATAATCCTTATAGCAAAACACCTTCTGTTCTCCCTTGCACTGCCCCCACCTCATCCCCCCATGAGAGCTTAAGTGTAAGAAAATACAACTCAGGTTAGGCTGGGCATGGTGGCTCATGTCTGTAGTCCCAGGACTTTGGGAGGCAGACGTGGGTGGATCACTTGAGCCTAGGAGTTCAAGACCAGCCTGGGCAACATGGTGAAGCCCCATTTCTACAAAAAATACAAAAATTAGCTGGGTGTGGTGGCGCATGCCTGTACTCCCAGCTACTCTGGAGGCTGAGGTGGGAGGATCCCTTGAGCCTAGGAGGTCAAGGCTGCAGTGATCCAAGATCATGCCACTGCACTCCAGCCTAGGCAATAGAGTGAGACCCTGCCCCATTAAAAAAAGACTCATATTAGACAGGTGCAATAATTGCCCTGGCATAGAAATATTATGCCACATAGAGACCAATATCTCTTGTACTAGGCCTGGGCATGGCTTCTAGGTCATGGGATATGACGTGTTAGGAGCCCCCATATTCAGGGAATCCTAGAGCCATGGCTTCCCACCAGGCATTTGTGCTTCATTCACACTTTTCCAGGTCAGGTGACAATTTCTCTAGCATGGGCCTTTCTATCCATGAATAATATTGGCTAGTAATACAAATGAGATCCTACCTTTATCAAGTTTTCAGGGCAAGAGCAAGAAAGTTACCCTAAGGTCAGATTTGTCTTTAGAGAAGGAGAAAGGGTTTGTTCACCCTTCCCCAAGCCCCATCTGAACTTCATAGTATCACAGAGTATATCACAGAGTACAGTCATAATACCAATTGATATGAATGTCAGGGTAGATAAGCCTTTAGTAAGTTGTTTTCTGCCTAGTTCACCTCTTTTTTTCATGGTTCTGAATATGAAGGAAATTCATTCATCTTTCTCACCCTGGCAACTAGTATAGTGCCTTGAACTCAGTAGAAAAATGCATGCAGTTAACAAAAAATTTAAACTGATAAAAATCAGAAGAAACACTCCTATATTTCCACCACTAGACACAACAGTGGTTAATATTTTAGTAAATTTCTTTCTGGTCTTTGTTATATGTACTGCTATATGTTATATGCACTGCTATATGTTATATGCATTTTGTTAAACTGCAGTGCACATTTCTTACCTTTTTTTATGGAGGGACCTTTTTTTTTTTTTTTTTAAGGAATGAGAAGATTAGGCTGGTCGCGGTGGCTCATGCCTGTAATCTCAGCACTTTGGGAGGCCCAGGTGGGCAGATCACGAGGTCAGGAGTTTGAGCCCAGCCTGGCAAATATAGTAATACCCTGACTCGACCAAAAATACAAAAACTAGCTGGGGGTGGTGGCATATGCCTGTAATCCAGCTACTCGGGAGGCTGAGGCAGGAAAATTGCTTGAACCTGGGAGGCAGAGGGTTGCAGTGAGCTGAGATCGCGCCATGGCACTCTGGCCTCTGGGCAACAGAACAGACTCTGTCTTGGAAAAAAAAAAAAAATAAATAATAAGAAGATTATTTCATTACTAGGAAGTTGATTCTGCCTCAACCTAACCTTAACATACCATCTCTAAACGTAACCCATTTCTAAACACAATCATGTTTGGAGATGCTTGGATGATGGGCTGTCTCACATTTGTTGAATGTGCACCACTGCTGGACTATGCAGTAATAGGTACATGAGGAGGGAAAGAAAAATTTAGTTCTGCCCTCAAAGCAACTAAATGTCCTCCATGGGGAAATACATTTCCAATTTATATTTTATTTCCCATAACATGACTGTCTAATGTTGTCTTAAGCTTGTTCTGTTTAGTTGGGATGATGATTTTAAAGGACCAGGAAAAAGACCCATCTAACAAGTTTCTGCCAATGAGCCAGTTTCTAAAAAATAAATGGACAAATAATCTCAGAAGATTATCCAGTCTTGGTAAAATAATTTTAACACAATATCCAGCTCATCAGTTGGGACGGAAGCACATCAGCTGGTGAGGAGTGAACATTAGTGACTCGATTGTCATGAAAACATTTCTTCCAGACCAAGAAAAAGACGTCATGGGGAAACATGCCATGTGGAAAAATAACCGATTTCTTCATGATCTATTCTCTCTGTTGGTCATAGGTTGACATTTTACTCGTGCTGGGAGTGGAGAGAAATGCAGACTTCCTAGTCACACAGAGAAAAGAAATATTTTCCTCTGTGCAAAGAGAGACCCAGGAGACATGGTTTGAACAAGAAGTGTGCAGATAAAAGTTGGAAAGCCAAGGTCATAAATTTATTTTATTTTTAGTCTTTTTTACTTTTTAAAAAATGATTCCTTGCAAGTTGTTAAAAAGACTCATTCTCAGTCACCCACAGATACAAGTGGGGAGGGCTGTTGTTGATACGAAACCTTGACTAGCATTTGAAGTGCTGATTCAGGACACAGCACAGCATGTCCTGTCAAGAAATGAAGTCTGTGATTTGTTTAACCCCATTAGAAAAAGTCAGAATGAAGAAATGATGGAGAAGTCGATCAGTATTATAGGGAATCCTTAAACTGGACAGAAGTGTAAAAATTACTTTTAAAATTTAGTCTAACTTGGTTATTATATTGTTTATAAGTGTTTACCGTTCTTGCCAATATCTCTCTATATTTGCGCCAATTAATCTGAATTTACATAATCTTAATAATCAAAATAATTTTAAAAAGACAGTTATATATCCCCACCTATGCATCCTTGTTCTGAATGTATCCTAGCTATTTGTTTATATTTCCAACTCTCTCTTCTAAATTGAGAGGTCTTTAATGCTTTGGATGATACCTTGTTCATCTTTGTAAACAATGTTAGCATGATGCTCAGTTGATAAGTGATTTATAGCCACTTCTATGTACAAGACTCTGGTATATATTGGTAAACAATGCATGTTCAAAGTGTAACTGGTCAAATGACAGAAGGGTGGATGAATGGATGGATGGATGGATTGATAGATGGGTAGATGGATGGTTGGCCATATCTGGATTTTCTTGGTGTTCTGTGTTTTGGGGAGCTAATTAATTATTTCACAAAAGCAAAATCCATCACACAGTTATTTTTCTGGTAACAACTTTGCAAACTGAAGAAAATAATTAAGATGAGACTTCAGTAGGAATGACTTGATAAATCATCATAGGGTGGGAAATTCTTACCTCTGTTCCTATTCTTTTTTTTTTTCATTTGAAGTCATTGTAAGTTAAATGAAATCGATTCATGTATTCATTCTGTAGAAAGGCTCCATAAGGGTTTCATCAGTATACATTTATATTTATGTACAAAGAGTCTACTAACTACACAAAACTTCCTTGTCTTACTGACAGTCAAGTGACAATAATTCAAAATATCTTTAGTGGCAGAGGTTGCTTTCTCTGATCACCATATTCCCTAGTCTTTTCCACTATTACACTGACCTAGTTTATAATCTCCTCAGAACATCAATCTTTTCCTTTGCATCATTTATCTGCCTTTTCACACAACCAAAACCACTTCATCTCAACACATCCTTATCCCTTTGTTTATTCATGAATTCTGCTCTGCCAAACCTCAGTTTTTGTCTGATTCGTTCAGTTCTTTTGTCCAAGTTGAAAAACATTTCTTCAATATGTATATCAATAATATTTTTTGAATAGTTCTTATATATCTGAAACTGTGCGTCAGAGACAGGATTTCATTTATTTATTTATGTTTCAGATAGGGTCTCACTCTGTCACCCAGGCTGTAATGCAGTGGTGTGATCATGGCTCAGTGCAATCACTGCCTCCGGGCTCAAGCAATCTTCCCACCTCAGCCTCCTGAGTTGCTGGTACTACAGACATGCGCCACCACACCCAACTAATTTTTGTATTTTTTTGTAGAGATGGGACTTCGCCATGTTGCCCAGGATGGTCTTGAACTCCTGGGCTCAAGTGATCTGCTCACCTTAGCCTCCCAAAGTGCTGAGATTACAGACATGAGCCACTGCACTTAGCCTAGAGATAGAGAGTTTTATGTGATTTGAGCCTTTCTCTCCTGAAGGGGCTCACAGTCAGATACAGAGATCGTAATCTGGGGATAAATGGGTCCTTGAAACCATATGAAAATATTGAATAGTTGAGCACCTATAATTTTCTGGAAAAAGGTCCATATGTTTTTTTAAAGATGGTGAATAATATAGTCTAGAAAAGAATCAGATTTTCATGTAATAAATGCTATTTTTGAAAGGGGCAAGAATAGGAAGCCAGTGAGGAGTACCTGGTAGAATCAGAAAAGGCAAATGTTCAGGACTTTGCCAGAATTTTCACCAGAATTCGCCTGCAAGCAAGTCGCAGCTGGGGCCTCAGTGCCTCTCAGTAATCCTATTTTTCCCCTGATCCTTGGTCGTGCTGCTCCAAGGTTTCTGCTCAAACCTTCTCAACGTGTTCTTCTCAAACCATATCTTCCAAACCATTGTTACTTCTCACTCACATTCTTTAAAGTGTTATCGCCAGGTTCATATATTTGGTTGAAAAATTAAAAGGACATGGTTTTCAGAGTCCTTATGTTCTTAAGAGTAAGTAAGCGTGGAACTAACATCATTTGCAAAGTATTTTAGGTAGGAATATGTAATTCTAAAGGGGCAAAAGCCTGCACAATAAGCAAGTAAACTTCTGGGACAAAAGAGGAAGCATTGTGTACAGAAGAATATTTTGTTTAACTTGTATGCTTTCATTTCTACTGTGGTTAATTTCTGCTTCGTTATCTCTAGGGAGTCTACAACATGCTGAAAGTGAATGTTTTTGATTGTGGGAGGGTGGGTGTGGAATTTTAGAAGCTAACAACTCTGTTACCCTGTGTCATCTTCACACTTCTTTAAGAGGCCTAGATTATGAACCTTGTGCAAAGACATGCCACTAACAAATTGTACACTAAGGTTGGAACCCAGGTCTGCTTAATGGTGTTGCCTATGTTCTCTCTACATCAAGTTCTTTTAAGACAGTGGAGAAATTACGACACTTCCCAATCAGAGCCCAAATCAAAGGCTAATTTTCAGGTTGTTAATGTGGGAATGTGATCCCAGATAGCAGGTGTGAAGGACCCAGGTAGTGGAACAGGAAATGAGTAGTCAGTACAAGAATGTGTAACCACTTGGCTAAGGATATGGATGTCTGATTTGATGGGATCTTCTGAAAATCTTGATGAGTGCCTCAAAATTCAGAACTGTCTGAGGTAGTGGGGAGCAGGGAGGACCATTCACCCATAAGCTCCTATCCCCCACTGATCAAGAGTTCAAGGGTTTCCCCACAGGCCTTTTTAGTTCATGCATTCCAGGTTGCTTCCATACAAGGGTCAAGCACTGCATTAGAGATCCTTGGAAAAGGATGAGTGTATTAGTCCATTCTCATGCTGCCAATAAAGACATACCCAAGACTGGGTAATTTATTAAGGAAAGAGGTTTGGTTTAATTGTGAAGTGTGGCTGGGGAGGCCTCAGGAAACTTACATTCATGGCCGAAGGGGAAGCAAACACGTCCTTCTTAACATGGTGGCAACAAGAAGTGGCGAGTGAAGGGTAGGGAGAAGCCTCTTATAAAAATGTCAGATCTTGTGAGAACTCACTCACTATCACGAGAACAGCAGCATGGGGGTAAGAACCACCCCCATGACTCAATTACCTCCCATTGGGTCCCTCCCATGACACATGAGGATTATGGGAACTACAAGATGAGATTTGGGTGGGGACACAGCCAAACCATGTCAATGAAAAATGTGCTGTTGGGCTGTACCTGCATGAATCTGCTTGCAGTGTTAGTGATTGGGAAAAGAGATGAAGTGGATATGATTTGAAGCAATGCATAAGAGATGTTCCATACAGAGATAAAATAAATAATAATAATAATGATAGCAAGCTTCTGTGCATCATAGGATCATTGAGTGGAATTCAAGGCGTCCTTTTGTGTGGATTACAGTGGGCCATCTTCATGAAAGCATTAAGTGTCTGGGCACTCTGCTGAGGTATGTTAGATGTTGAGTCTCTGCAATCTAGTTCTGACTTATTCTGTGCAGTTGTAGGGTTATATCCTGCAAGGGGCTCTGCAGTTTAGAAAACACTGATATTCTGTGGCCTGGGTGACAGCTGAGTCTTTGAGTCTGAAACTTTGTCATTGGGGTCTTAGCTCTTTCCCTACACACATCTTGCATTTTTCCCTTTTATGGAATGCAATGGGTAAATGAAATCTAATAAACTCTAATATGTTGAACCCTAAATATAACTCCTCTGTTTAAAGCAGGTAATCTCTTAGAGAATTGATTGCTGCATAATAGAAAGTAGTGCAATAGACCCTTATGTTTTGGATACCACTGAGATATCATAAAAGTCCTCTAAGAATCAATTGAGCAACTAGAAAATTCTTGTCTTGGGGCTTGAGTTAAGGATTCTGACAATTGGAGCTTTTACAACATGTAAAACCAATTCCAAAATGTGAGCTCCATGAAGGCAGTGACATTGTTGTATTCACTTGTGTATTTCTAGAAATTCTAAGAGTCTCTGGCACATACTAGGTCTCAGTATTTGCTGAATGAATGCATGACTGCTGTGTTGAAGGTGATATGCTACTATTCGTAAGTTGGGAAAAGCTACTTGTGATTCATCTATACTTTTAGTTCCTTGGTCACCATCATTATTTGTGAAATAGATGGCCATGACTAGAAGGCCAGTCTATTAGCCTTAAATAAAGCAGTACTAACTGGCTTTGGGGACTCAAATCCATGACCTTAGTCTATTGAAAAGTATCTTTTAATGAAACTTAATCAAATGCAGACATCGAAATTAACTGGGAGGGAACTGAATCCATAAAACATGGAGTTTGGAAAAAACACATGTGGAGAGGAGAAATCTGTGAGGTTCTGTGAGGAAAAATTATTTTTTTCTAGCTTTATTGAGACAAATAAAAATTATGTATTCAAGATGTACAACATGATGATTTGATATATATATGCACATTATATAATGGTTTTCATAAGTTAACATCATATACACATAGTTATCGTTTATGATATGTGTGTATGTGTGTGGGAGTGAGGACACTTCAGATCTGTTGTCTTAGGAAATTTCAAGTATGCAGTACGTGTTATTAACTATATTCACCATGCTGTATATTAGATCCTCAGGACGTATTTAAAAATGTAGATGTATTTAGTGCGGATACAATGCTGGAATTTTTTGATGCCTATATAAAGAAAATAAGTCAATAAGTAAAACCCTTTATTTAAACCATGGTAAGGAACTGAAAGTTCTACAAAGCATATTTAGTAGAAAGCTCTGGTCTTATGACACTAAAAGTACTCTTGTAGCTATCAACAAACATTACTTTCTTGCTAATTAAATGCTTAATTATTTTCTGCTTATAACTTTCACATTGTGTGTTGCCACATAGAAAATGTATTCTCTATGTTAGCAATAATATAGTTAGATATACTGACAATTTTTTAATTCCCATCAAACCTCTGGTTTTCTAGAGAGAATGGTTTATCCAATGAGGATGGCAAATGGCAGATTGTGGCAGCAGTGCTAGTGATAGTAGATTTACTGGAACACAGCTTGAAATTTATTTTTCATATCCAAAGAGGTAAATTGTCTTTGTATATTATGAAGTCCATAATGATCAATTAGTAATTGGAAATCCTTGCCACCGAACAAGCTTATGTTGTAGCATGTTGGGGGAGAAAATTATATTTACAGTGGTATGTTTTAACAACAAAATGGTTCGTGCAAGATGTAGCGAAAGCAGTTTATAATCCTGATGAAGTCTCTTGTGGAATCAAACTTACTCTTTCATTTTACATTATATCTACGCTGTTTTAAAAAATACAATTTATTTTTCAATTATAAAAGTAATACTTGCTTATTATAGAGAAGTAAGTATAAAACATAATCTGAAACACCTAGGGACAATCACTGCTTTCATATTTTTAAACTTCAATTTGTTTTGATTACACAAGTTAAATATATTTAAAGAAGAAATTTAGAAAATTCAGACATGCAAAACATAAGAAAATGAAATCACTTGCAAATTCACCACTAAGAGAGAACTACTTCTAATGTGTTGGTCTCAGTTCCTATCTAGATTATACATACAGGTATTTAAAATAAACATTTTAATTTTTAACAAAAAAGAACCCTATATATTTGGT
>NC_045450.1:43721573-43804243 GCF_002776525.5 Piliocolobus tephrosceles
TTTTTTTTGAGACGGAGTCTCACGCTGTCTCCCAGGCTGGAGTGCAGTGGCCTGGTCTCGGCTCACTGCAAGCTCTGCCTCCCGGATTCATGCCATTCTCTTGCCTCAGCCTCTTGAGTAGCTGGGACTACAGGCACCCACCACCATGTCCAGATAATTTTTGTATTTTTTTTTTTTTTTATAAGTAGAGATGGGGTTTCACCATGGTAGCCAGGATGGTCTCGATCTCCTGATCTCGTGATCCGCCCACCTCGGCCTCCCAAAGTGCTGGGATTACAGGCGTGAGCCACCGTGCCTAGCCTGGGTGCTAATTTTTGTTATCACTTAGCACTTCATTTTTCATATTTCTAGGCTAATAACGTGCTTTTATAATACCACTTTTACTGAATCTATAGAATTCCATTATACTACAATTTATTTTACTAATCTTTTACTATTAGCATTTTATAGACAAACCTTCTTAACGAAATCTTTACACCTACACCTAAAATTAGTTACAATTTTTGGATTAATGTTTACAAATGAAATTTCTGTGAAGGAAACAAATAATTTTCCTTTTCACTGAGAACATATGAATTTTCATATACGCTATATATCAGCATGCTTCGGCATTGCATGTAATTGTATAAATATTTGTTAATGTCCTGGTCATAAAAGGCAGTCTTGCGATGTTACAGTTTGATGACATAAAGTCTGGTGATTGTAAAGAGAGAATTATTGAGCATTTGAGATATATATTATTGAGCATATAATTATTGAGCATTTGAGAGATATATCTAATGGCCATATAACATTATAAGACTGGAAAGAACTGATGTTCACTTACATTTCTTCATGAAATGAGGATTTTGTGAGGAAGCTTGTGTTAACTGCATGTCCTAGAGTAATAGAGAAGCCAAGTGCCAAAGAGTCTGGTACTGAATTGGAGAGAGGAAGGTTTTTCAAGATGAAGTACAACTCTAGTTATCAGATCTTCTCATCTGCTCCCTTCAGTAAGAAGTTTTTTAATTAATTCTTTTTTTCTTTTAGTTTTAATTTTCTTTAGAAATGGAGTTTCACTATATTGCCCAGGCTGCGTTTGAACTCCTGGGCTCAGGTGATCCGCCCATCTCAGCCTGCCAAGTAGCCCGGACTACAGGTTTTACTAATTCTTCAACACTTTTCCATTCTGGTGCCCCCCTGGCTATTTTCTTACTGCTTTCTGCTCTTTTTTAAAAATTAAAAAAGTATTTTTTTTTTTTATAGATAAAAGTCATGTTATGTTGCCCAGGCTGGACTCAAACTCTTGGGCTGAAGCAATCTTTGCGCCACAGCCTCCAAAGTAGCTGGAGCTACCAGTGTGTGCCACCACACCCAGCTTGCTTTCTGCTCTTACTATCAAGTGTGTACTTTCTTTCTCACATTTAAACTGAATAGATAAATAATACTATTGGTTCAGAGCATCATGATTGTTCCTTCTGGGTCATCCCTTTGCCCCATACCATCTCAGTTGTCAGCTGGACATCCAAGCCTAATCATTTACCACCAGAGAAGCAGAGTCAGGGATGCTAACTGTGTGATAACCCCATCCACAGAAGGACCTTGTATTCTTTTCTGGCTAAAATTGAGAGCAAAATCGGCTTCTTTCTGACATTGGCCTTTTAATTTTTAAATTTTATTTCACTGAATACATTTCATATATCCACTGGTCATTTATATTTTCTATTTTGTAAATTAAGCATTAATGTGTTATATTCCAAGATTAAAGTAAAAAATTAATTAACATGATATTTTTGCTTCCTGAGCAGTTTTGACATTGGAGAGTACTGGAATTTCTTAAATCACTTAAAATAATTTAGACCTGCTATTAATTTTATATCACAAGTGAGTAGTTAATGCACACTTAGCAAGTTCATCACTGTTGTTTAATTAAACATAAGTTGATTGTAAAGAGAGAATTATTGAGCATTTGAGAGATTTATCTAATGGTCATATAATTAGATTAAAATTACATAAGCAAGAAATGCCCAATTTAATTCTTGGTATATTAACTGTATATGAAATGTACAGATACTTCACATTTATCAAAATAGCCTACAGCAAGATAATTAGGGATTAGTTTTGAAAATGAAGGCATTTAATAGACATATTAATTGATATCAGTCTTTCTACAAATAGCCCATTAAGTCAAAAACTGTTACATAGAAAATAGTTTATCAATAAAAATCAAAATATACATTTTTTATTTGCAAAGTTAATTGCCTGCCACTCATATATTTTCATTTATTAAAATTAAATAATGATTTTTCTTTGCTTTGCTGATAATTAAATATCCATAACAGTCAGTAAATCTCAGTTAAATGTTGATGGTAGCTCACAATCAATTTACAAAAATTGTAACAATAATATACCAGGCAATCCGAAACAATACAATCTATATGTATTATACTAAGATAAGAAAACTATATGACTAAGTTTTATTTGCATATATTTAACATTAGGTAAACTTCTAATAATTTAAAAAATAGCCTCTTGCTGATGGACATTTGGGTTGATTCCAAGTCTTTGCTATTGTGAATAGTGCCGCAATAAACATACGTGTGCATGCGTCTTTATAGCAGCATGATCCTTTGGGTATATACCCAGTAATGGGATGGCTGGGTCATATGGTACTTCTAGTTCTAGATTCTTGAGGAATCGCCATACTGTTTTCCATAATGGTTGAACTAGTTTACAATCCCACCAACAGTATAAAAGTGTTCCTATTTCTCCACATCCTCTCCAGCACCTGTTGTTTCCTGACTTTTGAATGATTGCCATTCTAACTGGTGTGAGATAGTATCTCATTGTGGTTTTGAGTTGCATTTCTCTGATGGCCAGTGATGATGAGCATTTTTTCATGTGTCTGTTGGCTGTATGAATGTCTTCTTTTGAGAAATGTCTGTTCATATCCTTTGCCCACTTTTTGATGGGGTTGTTTGTGTGGCATATATGCACCATGGAATACTATGCAGCCATAAAAAAGGATGAGTTTGAGTCCTTTGTAGGGACATGGATGCAGCTGGAAACCATCATTCTTAGCAAACTATCACAAGAACAGAAAACCAAACACCGCATGTTCTCACTCATAGGTGGGAACTGAACAATGAGATCACTTGGACTCGGGAAGGGGAACATCACACACCGGGGCCTATCATGGGGAGGGGGGAGGGGGGAGGGATTGCATTGGGAGTTATACCTGATGTAAATGACGAGTTGATGGGTGCTGACAAGTTGATGGGTGCAGCACACCAACATGGCACAAGTATACATATGTAACAAACCTGCACATTATGCACATGTACCCTAGAACTTAAAGTATAATAATAATAATAAATAAATAAAAAGAAACAAACCTGTATCTTACCATTTAACTTATGATTTTTCAAATATGAAGAACAGCATAGAGAAATGACAAAAATTGATGAATCTTTGTCCAAAATGCTATCATATTTGCCCTGTAAAATATTAAAGGATGCCCCCAAGACATTTTTCCCCTTCCTTCTGAGAAGTAACTACTGTCTTGAAATGGATATGTGCGATCCCTTCAATGTTTTTGTGTTTTAAAAAAGCACATGTAAATATCATAAATATATAATTTCTGGTGTTATGTGTTTCAAAATTTTAAATAAATGTTATCATGCCATTAAAAAAAAAAGCCTCTTTAGGGGAGGATGCAGTCAGTTGATAGAATATCATATCAGACCTTTTATAAAAGTGCTGGTGACTGAGGACTCTTAGGGAAAGTGAACATTTCAAGTCAATTCACAACATCTATTTGATGCCAGTTTGTACAAAAAATCATAAAGCTTAAAAGTAAATGATAATAATAGTAATACTACTAATAAGTCAAAACATCAAGGCTTGGGACAAATATATGTGACTCATAATTCGTCCTTGGATCTGTGTGATTACTGCTAAATTGCAATCAAATAAAATCAAAAGAAAAGCCAGAAATAATGATAGTAATCTTAGAGGAGAGTGTTAGAATAAATGGATCCAAATGAACATTACATCATTTTGTTTTTCTAATAGAAAATCATACCTATTAATGGATCATAAAATTATTTTGAGTCACATAAGCATTAACAATAAAATAGGAAAAAAATTGAGATAAAGTAGGTATTATTACCCATAAAAACAAATATTTTGCTATGAAACTTTGGTTTTAGTTATATATTAGTGGTATGTATGTGTGTGTATTGGGTGGTGTCATAAACTATATTTCTATTGTAGGTCACAGCCAAAGATGAAAAAACAGATGTGTTATGAATGTCTTGTATAATGATTAAGAATGTTATATTTTGTTGTTTGTCTTGTAATGTATGGTGATATGCAGCTATGAATATCAACTTGAATCAAACTGTCTAGAGTTGAAACATGGCTGTAGCATTTAATAGATGGGTGACAAAGGATAATTTTCTTGAACTTTTTCTGTTTCCTCATTTGTAAAATATATACAATAATAGTATCTGACTGGGTTGCTACAAATTTAAACAGAATAAATGGAAATGAACATGTCAGAAGTTAGGCCATAGTGAACTCAAAATAGTAATATTAAGGTTCTCATAAATGATTCAAATAAGGTTATTTAGAGAGACTTCCACTCCTGACCAAGATGGAGTGAGAGGTGATAAATTTATCATTCTACTTGAAAAAAAAGAAAAAAAACACGAAGACTGGAAAAAATATATGAAACAATGGTTTTCAAGACACTGGCCCTGAGGCAGTGGAGCACAGGGATCCCTGAGAGATGGGAAACAAATGAGATGACCCCAGTGATTGCCCCAGTTTACTGCCTAGAGACAGCCTCAGGTGGAGCCAGAAGACCCCCCCGCTGTGGGAAGACAGAGTTGAGTGTCCAGAGAGATTAAGGCAGCTAGAGTTTATAGGAGAGAGTACTTAAGATGCGGGAGCATCACACACAGAGAAATCCAGAGATTGCAGAGTACTTCTTGAGTAGTTAGCTGAGTAGTAATCAACGTGTGTGTGTGTGTGTGTGTGTGTGTGTGTGTGTGTGTGTGTGTTTAAAATCTACCCAAGGCTACCAAAAGGGCCACCTGAAAGGATTAAAAGGAACAGTACTCAGATCTCACACAGGGCAAGTTCCCACAAACCAGAGTGAAAAATTTCATAATTCATATGGGACATTGGGTAGAGTATTCACAAATTTCTTGCCTTAGTGTTGGGAAATGATCAGTATTAAACTAAACAAGGCTGTAGTTTTGCCTAACAAGTGTTAAAAGCAGAACCCGAAAGTATCAAACTGTTTACAGGTGACTTAACTATATATCCCAGAACAAAGCTCAAGAATATTTGTGGTACTACAAAAATAACCCAGTCTGTAGCTACTTATGCCTAGTGTTCCATTATTGGAACGCTAAGCATGTGGGAGTTATTTACATCCTACTGCTCAAGGTCACCACCATGGTCTCATTGCAAAAATTAAAAAAATTGCAACCTCAGGCATAAATGGGTTAAGAAGATAAAATTCACAATGTCTGGCATCCATTAAGCAATTATGGGGGAGTTAAAGAAGCTGGAAAACATAATCTATAATGAAGATAAAATTCAATCATTTGAAATCAACCCCGAACTGACAAGTATTAGAGTTAGCAGAAAATACCATAAAAAGTCCGAATAACTGTATAACTGTATTCTGTATACTCCAAAAGTTAAGTAGAAACATGGAAGATACAAAAATGACCCAAATGAGACTTGGAGTTGAAACCTGCAACGTTTGAAATGGCAAAAATAGTGAATGGAATGAATGGCAGGTTAGACACTGCAGAATAAATGTTTAGTGAACTTGAAGATAAAGCAGTAAGAAGTATCCAAAATGAAAGACAATGACAAAATGAATCAGTGATCAGTGGTTCAACCTGAAGTGGTGTAATATATATGCAATGTAGTTCACACAGGAAGGGGCACAGAAAAAATAGTTCATGAAATCATAATTTAAAATTTCCAGGGCTGGGCACGGTGGGTCACGCCTGTAGTCCCAGCACTTTCGGAAGCCAAGGCGGGTGGATCAAAAGGTCAGGAGTTCGAGACCAGCTTGGCCAATATGGTCAAACCCCATCTCTACTTAAAATACAAAAATTAGTGAGGGTGGTGGCGGGTGCCTGTAGTTGCAGCTACTCAGGAGGCTGAGGCAGGAGAATTGCTTAAAACCTGAAGGCAGAGGGTTGCAGTGAGCCAAGATCATGCCACTGAACTCCAGCGTAGGTGAGAGAGCAAGACTCTATCTCAAAAAAAGAAAAAAAAAATCCAAATTGAGGAAAACTATAAACTCACAAATGCAAGATGCTCAAATAACTCAAGCACAAGGGAAATGACACAAAGGCACATCATGATCAAATTGTTCAAAACCACCATGCTCTGCTTGGCCAAACCCATGGCTGAAGTCACCCTAAAACTGTTGGCAGGGGAGTTCCCTCAAAGGATCACCCCAAACCATCCTGAATTAGGGCAGCTGGAATTCGAAAAAATGAAGCACTAAATGCCAAAGGGTGATCAGTCCAAGTATTGATTAGGGGAACTTTCAGGAGGCTGTAGCATCCTTGCATTGGACAGCAAGAAAGATTCTACCCAGGTGTATTTGTAATGAGGGGACCGGGTTATGGAATTTATATGAGGGTTTAAGACATTTGGCTCAGTACTAGGGCCAGTTGCTATGTGTTTAGCAACACCTTTAATCTTTCACTGTTTTGTGCAACAACCAGAACAACTTTATCAGTGCCTAGGAATGTTCAGGGCCCCTGCTTTGGTCCAAGCCTGCAGGAAAAAAACATGCAGCTGAATGGGTTACAGGGTGGTCAAGACGTTCAGTGTTTTTTGGTCAGAATAATGAAAGAAAGTCGGGGGTGGGGGCAACTGAGGACCCTATACACAGTTAAGAGGAAATTATTGAAAGGAGCCAAGAAAAAAGCCACATTATCTACAGAGGAACAAGATAAAGATGCCTGCAGATTTCTCACTGGAGAATGAAATAAGACAGAGGAAAAACATCTTTACAGCAATGGAAAGAAAAGGACAAACCCAAACCCTGTCAACCTAGAATCCTATCTCCTGTGAAAATATTTTTCAAAAATGATGATGAAATAAATGCTTTTTTGGAAAACAACCCCCAAAGAATGGCACATACCTGTAGTTCCAGCTACTTGGAAGGCTGAGACAGGAGAATCGCTTGAACCGGGAGGTGGAGGCTGCAGTGAGCCAAGATCGCACCACTGCACTCCAGCCTGTGCAAGATAGAGACGTCGTCTCAGGAAAAAAGAAAAAAAGAATATTAATGCCCAACATTCCCGTATTCTAAGAAATACTAAAAGAAGTCCTTTAAGGAGAAATAAAACCATACAAGATAGAAATATGAATCTATATAAAGAAATGAAGAGCACTAGAAATGATAGCCACTTTGGTAAATATACAAGATTATTTATAAAAATCTCCTTAAAAGATTATTGGCTATTTAAACAACAAAAATAATTTATAGTGAGATTTATGACATATGTAAAAATAAAATGGCTAAGTGGAGAGAAATGGAGGTATACTGTTGTGAGGTTGTAATATTTTACATGAAGTGGTAAAATATACCTTGAAGGTTAACTATGTTAAGTTAAAGATTTATATAGTGAACCCTAAGGCAACCACTAAAATAAAAAGACCCAAAACTAAAAGGTAAACATTATCATATTGAATTTAAAAGCATGACCTGAGTATATGCTGTCTACAGAAAACAAAATTCAAATATTAAAACACAAATACATTTGAACCAAAATAATAGGAAAAAATATACCATGCTAACATAATACCACTGAAAAGAAAGTTGAATTGTCTATATTAATTTCAGATAAAGTAGGATTCAGAGCAAAGAATATTACCAGGGTAAATAAAGGTCATTTTATAATGACAAAGGGGCCAGTTCATCAGGAGAACATGTCAGTTTTAAATGTTTAAGTATGTAATAACAGAGCTTGAAATACATAAAGCAAACATGAAACTGCAAGGAGAAATAGTCAGATTCACATGTGTAGTTGGATTATTTCAATATCCCCTCTCAATAACTGACTGAAAAGGTAGACTGAAAAATCAGTTAGGTTATGGAATACTTAAATGGCAGGATCACCATCTTAATCTAATGGAATTTTATACCATACTCCACCCAACAACAGCAGAATTCTTTTCTAGGAGTCATGAACTATTTATGAGGTTACACAGTATTTTGTACCATGAAACTAATCTCAAACTTAAAAGGATGTCAGACATACATTGTATATTCTCTGACTACAATAAAATAAAATGACCAGTCAATGACAAAAAGGTATCTGGAAAATCCTCCAATACTTGGAAACTATGTAAGACACTTCTTAATTAACCATAGGTGAAAGAAAAAATAAAAATGGATATTAAAAATTATTTTGAATTGAATGAAAATAAAAATATTATACAACATACAAAATTTGTGGCATGCCATTTAAGCATGAATGGGAAATGAATAGTGTTAAAAACCTAGACATTATAAAGCTGCAATAATTGAGACAGTAAGTTATTGGCGTAAGGACAGACAAATCAGTGGACCAGACAATTTGGAAATTGATGTATACATGTATAGGTATACATGATTATAAAAATGATAATTAAAAATTACTATAGTTTATGATATTTGTGCATTTTTATGGAGATATAAACATGGAAATGTAGGAAGGGCTCTTGCATGTCTTTTTGGGAAGTTAGAACATATTATCATGAAGATAATATATAGCTACTGAAGAATTATAAAGGAAGAGTAACACGATAAAATTGATTTTGGAAACCTCAGAGGGAAAGTGGTATGGAAGATGGATTATAGAAGCATGAGACATGACAGGCAATATAATCAGGAGGCAGTGAGGTTGAATAAAATAGGGGAATATTTGAGATGTATTTAAGAGGACAGAACCTGTGGTCTTTTCTGGGTGATTTAATAAGGTGAAGAATCATGGAGTAGAAGGTATCAAGAACAGATCACAGATTTCTAAGCAGAGATCAATACCATTCACGGGGATAGAGAACAAAAGAAGGAGTAAGTTTTGAAGGGCTCTTGATGATTCCGTTTTGAATTTGTTGAGTTTGAGATTCTTTGGGGACTCTTTTGCGGAGATGTCCAGTAGTCGGAAGGATACTTGGGACTAAAGATGTCAAACGAGAGGACTGGTTTCATGGTAAGAATATGAAGCGGTCAGTACTTGTATGGAAATTAAAGCCATTGACTTGAAATTTCACAGAAAAGAATGTATAAAATAAAAAGCGAAAAGTATGGAAAATGTGAAGTGTAAGTCTGGAAAGTAACAGCATTTAAGGAATAAGCAGAGGAAGAAAAATTACTGAGCGAATCCAGAGTTTACTTTTTGGGGATGTGGGGCAGAAAACAGATTAGATGTGTGTGTGTGTGTGTGTGTGTGTGTGTGTGTGTACGCGCGCGCACGTGTTGCTGGCAGTAAAAGCGCTGCATAGGGAAATTGTCTTGAAACTGTGTTTCCATCAAAACTTACAGTTTTTATTCAGACCACGTGTTTTTGAGAGAGGACTGTTGGAGATGAATATTGTCACCTTTTCTTGACCACACAAAGACAGACTCACTAAGGAGACTAAGCAGGTAGGGTCAGAGATAAGGGAGGGGACATTGGTATCCAACATTGGAAAGCAGGCAAGTAAGATAAGGACTGTAGTTTGTCAGGTTGTCAGCAGGCAACACTGCACTCTCAAATTGGGTAGGATGAGGCAAAGAGGCTTGATAAGGACACTGTTTACCAAGGTGTCGGCAGAATGTAAGGAGACTCGATGCAATTGTGCCTTTCACAAGGACAGGAAGATGGTGATGCTGTGACTGCCTAAACAGGCAAGAGGAGGAGCTGTTACCCAGAACCTGGCATGAGAGAGCTTCGTGGAGACTGTTGCTGAAGGAGTTGCAGACCTTGACTGAGGAGGCTTGCAGAGAGGGGCTGGAGGGTATTTCCCCTGACCCTCTCTTGACTCCTCCCCTCACTTCTCTTGTCTGGGCTCTCCACTGGCCAAGTCCAATTGGAAGCAAGGGAATCAATTACTGTAGTTCATGTACAGCAGCCTCTGGGTGCAGAGCAGGTTGGAAGAGAGATGGGTGTGGATCTGAATGGGACAAACAAAATACACGAAGCATAGACTGAGGGATATTGTTACTGGAATTCATCCCAAAAGGTCACTGGGGACTCTAGTTGAATAGAGCTTTCAGGGCAGCAGTGGGGCAGGAGGTAGATTATGGAGAGTAAATTAAGGATGAACCAGGAGTGAGGAGGAAGAGCTACTATTAAGGGAGGGAGTTTGGGGAGTGACTGGAAGTAAATTTGCTGTCATGGGTGGCAGGCACGAGTTAAGATGGTAGATTCCTATTTATGTCTATATGGTGAGTCATTCAGAATGA
The DNA here is from genome assembly GCF_002776525.5 of Piliocolobus tephrosceles. Classification (NCBI taxonomy): domain Eukaryota; kingdom Metazoa; phylum Chordata; class Mammalia; order Primates; family Cercopithecidae; genus Piliocolobus; species Piliocolobus tephrosceles. The sequence goes on from NC_045450.1 coordinate 43,732,030, forward strand.
CAGACTCAAAACAGTGTCTGTTTCCTAAGATATCCCTGTAATTTTTCATTTACCAGAACTGTGAGAATGATAAGGCTGGTTTGATATAAACAGACACATATATTAGGACCAATCTGTAATAGAATGTATGTTTTCCTTTCTCTATGTTCATTGAACCTTGTATACACATGTAAGTTTTGCACACATTGTATTGTGACTGTTGTTTTCTGTGTCTACCTCCCCTACAAGATAGAAAGTATACCACTTTTAAAGTTTTTAAGTTTTAACTTTTATGTGAAGCAAAACACATTCTTTATTACACAATTGACTTGACACAGTATATTATATTTAAAGGAAAATGATTTTTTTTTTTTGAGACGGCATCTCCCTCTGTCTGTCGGCTAAGCTGGAGTGCAATAGCATGATCTTGGCTCACTGCAAACTCTGCCTCCCAGGTTCAAGCGATTCTCCAGCCTCAGCCTCCTGAGTAGCTGAGATTACAAGCATGTGCCAACACATCGCAAAGGCGTAGTGTAACTCATGAATGCAATTTTGCTATATTTAGGGTAGCAAAATAAGCTATTTAGCTGTGAAGTATATACTCATCCCTCTACTGTATGTACCACATACCTTGCTTTTATCATCCATTTTATCCTCAAGAAAAGTTTTCCTTAAATGAATTTTAACCCCTTATTTCAGGGGAGAGTTTGTTTCTTGTGTGGCAAGTCATATCAGCTTTGCACAAATGCTGGAACATCTCTTACGTGAATTTAAGTCTACTCACTAAGCCCTTTCTCTCCATGAAGGATCTTCAGAAGGCTTTTGTAGGATCTTCCCTCCTGGCTTAACTAGTTCCATTTCCAACCTGGTATTACAGTGCCTGAGTTCTAAGATTAACTGAGAAATACTCCCTAACTGGCTATAAGAGGGCAGAAAGTTGCTTTTAGCTACCCCATGAAATAAATGTGGTTCTCTTGTTTAAGAAATACTTTGACATATTTAGAAATTCTCAGTAATAATTTTTGAAAGAAAAGTATAAACACAATCCTCCCTCTTCCCATCCTTTGATGTTTGACAATTCCCATTTCTGTCTTCAAAGTTACATTATTTGAATCCAAATTCCGTTTCTTATTTAATTCACAAAACACAAATATCATGAAGTACCATAAGAGCACATCAGCCAAAACAAAATATTAAAACATAATCAAACTAAGAAATTCTAATTCTAAAACAAAAGGTGAAATTAATATCTAAGGAAAAAGAATCTGAAAAATTTCAGTCTGGTTGCTGGGGCTCTTCTTACAATAGAGAGAAACATACATATATGAAAGAAGGCAAATCAAGTTGAGCTTAGTGCTTCTTTGATTTTAATGTTTGTATTTAACCCTTAAGACCAAACTCTCCAAATGGTTGTTTAAATTAGTGTAGTAGAGCTGGACGTGATGGCTCATACCTGTAATCTCAGCACTTTGGGAGGATGAGATGGGCGGATCACCTGAGGCCAGAAGTTTGAGACCAGCCTGGCCAACATGGTAAAACCCCGTCTCTACTAAAAAATACAAAAATTAGCTGGGCAAGTTAATGTGTGCCCATAATCCCAGATTCTTGGGAGGGTGAGGCACAAGGATCGTTTGAACCTGGGAGGCGGAGGTTGCAGTGAGCTGAGGTTGTGCCACTGCACTCCAGCCTGGGAGACAGAGTGAGATTCTGTCTCAAATAATAAATAAAGTAGTGTAGTAGGATTAGTAAGCATAATTGTGCAGCAAAAGCAGAATTGTCTGCTTCTGAAATGTATATACCTCACAAAGTATGTACATTCACATACATTGAAGTTTCATTTGTTTAGGGACAGTTTCATTTTTAAGCTTAGAAAATAGATTAAGTAAACTGATTTATATTTTCACAGAAACATTGGAGAGGTTGAAGTTGCCAAGGTGGATCCATTGTGGAGCTTAGACACAACAGAGTTATATGTTGTACATATTCCTGAGACTTCGTGATTCTAAAATATATCCTGCTTATAGGATGTGTTATAAATAGGTTGCTCCTCAAAATACTCATTTACCATTTTATTTTTACTAAAATGCTGAAAATAATCGATTTGGCTATTTGGATTATTTACCTTTGAACATATTTTTTTTGGTGTGTATAAAAGGCTATTTAAGTAATTGAGTGTCATTTTCCTAATATTTTGAGTGCTAGAATTTTAATCTTCTGTAATTAAAAATAAATTTTCAGACTGAACATAACATTTATTTTCCCATATACTTCATTGAAAGTGATAAAAATGGATAACATTCAGCCACAAACTGTGCTTATTTCCTATGAAATGTCAAGCTTCCATTTCATTAAATTTGGAGAGTTTTTTGAGGAAATAATATCATACTGAAAGAAAGGAAATAAAATTCTTAGAAAGCTCTCAAATGAGTATTAATAGATGAAATTTGAATAAGACTGATCAGATGCTGGAATAGATGCTTTTTTTGATTGCCCACATTGTCTGAAAACTGTTCAGCAGAACAAAGGGTTTTATGGATGAAAGACTGGTATGAAGAAACATGAATGTCAACCCAGGCTGTGAAAGACAGTCTGCTAATGAAATATTCTAAAAGTCATTTTCAAGGTGGTCAAAAGTTTTCACTGATGCGCACCAATGCTTTTGATAAAAAATTATATATATCAAATAATTATGCAAGTGTTGGGTCTGGGTACAGAGAAAATAAGGTTAGCTCACATGCACCCAAATATTATGGGAACATTTGTGTGTCATATTCTTTATGATCGAAAATGATCAGATTGCAGATAACATTACTTGGGTAGTAAATTTCTTCTTACTTGTGAAAAATGCCTTTTTCTGCTATCTAGGTTATGCTAACTAACTTTGGTATATGATTTACTACCTTAATGGTTAGCTCTTTATGTGCAAAGTGTAGAAAGGAGATGATTATCATTCAAAATTGAACTTTTTAAAAACATCCTTGAGTGAACTTTCCTGATAAATGGAAGAAGTAATGGCTTTTCCCCGAAGGTCCACTGATCCACCCTATTCTGCCAATGACACGTGCCTATCTTCTATTCTACAGTATGCATTCTTTCTTAAGACGTGTGTGTGTGTGTGTGTCATATATGTATGACACACACACATATATACACACACATACATATATGAGCCACATATCATTATGTGGGTTTATAATTTGATGGAACTTTGTGTTCAGATGTCTTTGGGATCTGTCTGCATCTGTTTCCTGTGACTTTGATTTTAATCATACAAGGATGATGAGGATGCTCTTTGAGCAGTGTCTATGATGGTACCCCATGCAGAGAGGTCTGTCTTTAATGAAGGGTAGCAGTGGTTCTATGACATGACCAAATTAGTGAAAGCATGATTTATAAGGTTTTTTAAACATTCTAGATCACACGAACAGTGGGAAGTTAACCTTCTTTCCCTGTCCCAGTCCCAGATGACTGACTGAATTGCAGTGGTCTGATGACAGTGTCAAGCTTTGTATGTCTGGGTCTGGCTTGAGCTTGTTTTACAAAAGGCAGCTAATCTCTGGTACATAGATTCTATGTCCATTCTGTTTATACTTTCATAAATAAAATTTTAATTACCTGTATCATTGATACAAACATAAAGAAGAATTTTGCATGAGTTTTAATACTCTTTGGGAGTGACCTGGTCCCAGTCTCTCAAACTGTATTTGCCTGAATACATAATATGCTATTGCCAGTTTGTTATGCACTTTCCCCATACACTATCTTTCCAACTTGAAACTGCTCATCAGCCTAGATTCAAACACAACGATATCTTTTCTGCAAAACTTCAACTGACATTCTTCCAGCAAAGGGTAATCTCTTTACACATGTCTATATAGTATTTTTACATATGTATATGATGACAATTTTGTATCACATCGTAATTTACAAGTATCTTTATGTGTACTAGGGAGAGCTAAAGGTCAGGGGCCAGAACTTAGTCATATTAAAAAATATATAATCAGGGTAGAAAGAGGTTCTCAGTAAATATTAGTGTTAAAAAATTATTCAATAGTAAATAAGAGTATATAAATAGGATCTTTACAAGTAATAAGGAAGTTTAAAATAAAATGGAGTCCAAGATATGGTGACATACAAAAATAGTGTAAAAAACGGGACCATCTTCATGAAGAAGTCGGGACCCTTGTGCACGGTTGGTGGAAATGCAAAATGATGCATCTGTTATGGAAAACACTATGATGGTTCCTCAAAAAATTAAACATGGCATTACTCTATGTTCCAGCAATTCCACCTCTGGGTATCTACACAAAATAATTGAAAGCAAGGCCTGAAAGAGATATTTGTCTACCCATTTTCACAGCAGCAGTATTTACAATAGCCAAAGGTAGAAGCAACCCAAGTGTCCATCAAATGATGAATGGGTAAACAAAATGTGATATGTACATATAATGGAATATCACCACCCCTAAAAAGGAAGGAAATTCTGACATATGCTACATGGATGGAGCTTGAAGACATTATGCTAAGTGAAATAGGCCAATCAAAAAAGACGAATGCTATATTATTCCACTTATATGAGTTACTGGGAGCAGTCAAATTCATATAGACAGAAATTAGAAGGGTGGTTGGCAGGAACTCAGGGGAGAGGGAAATGGGAGATTGTTCAGTGGGAGAATCTCAGTTTTGTGAGATGAAAAGAGTTCTGGAGATTGTACAACAATGTGAATGTACTTAATGCTACTGAGCTGTACACTTAAAATGGTTAAGATGGAAACTTTCATGTTAGATGTATTTTATCACAGTTAAAAAAACTGAAAAGAAAATGAAATCATCCTCATGATCACATTACTGATTACATCAGACTAAGCCATCCCGAAGGTGCTTTAATATCTATAACTTTAGTTACAGTCTTTGGGCAGCTAGTCTAAATAAGATCATCTCTTTTTTTAGGGATATTCACATACAAAAGAGAAGTTACTGTTATATAACTTTCAAACCAATCCATCAAGATTTATTTATTGCATACTCAAATATGGTGGTTTTGAGAAAGGATAACAATGAATATCAAGACGGTGGTTATCCAACTATATTCTGAGGGCTTTTATGTAGAAAAGTCATTGCTCATAAAACAAGAGAATTGACACAGCTCCTTTGTCAAGTCAGACATTCTGGAATTGTTCTAGAATTAATCTTAGTTGAAAATTAAGAAATTCAGAGCGCTGATACTGTTAAAAAAGGAGAATGAACTTTCTGGTAACATGGAAACATGCTTAGATGGATCTACTTATCATTGGCTTTAAATGCTCACCTAGAAATTGCTTTTGTAATGTACATTTCTGAAGGAAAAGACGCGAAACTGGAAAACCCATGTCTTTCCAACCATGTTTCAGCAATAATACAGTCTTTTTAGTTAGATTTGTCCAATTTCACTTTCCTACCTCTGAAGCTGTTGGAAATGGCCCAGGTTGGTTCATTCCAGTGAAGGACAAGTTGAAAGACAAATACCAAAGGTGAGTTCAACAGGAGGTGGGAAACTCAGTCTGGAAATTTCAAAGTGTGTCATTGATTGAGTGGAGATGGAGACAAATATCAAGCGGAAAAGTGTGAACCTAAATAGAGAACCAGGATTGGCAAAATCAAGGGTCAGTAGGTCAAAGGAGATAAATAATACTGGATCTAGCACTAATAGACCTAGCTAACAAAACTAATAGCTAACGTTTGTGGACCAGAGACTATATCCTGAGTCCTCTTTTAATTGCTTTTGCTTATATTAATGCTATAAATCTTTTCAATGCTTTATCTAACAGATATTCTTATTATTTCCCAATGTCTTAATTTGTATTACTCCAAGAGGGAGACCCTGAGACAAGAATTCAGGTGCAAATATTTTATGTGAGAAATGATTCCAGGTTTTCTATTCCATGTGAATGAGTGAGGAAATGAGACAGGGAAAGAAAGAAAATCAAATAAAGATCTGTTAATTAGTGGGTTTGTGCTATGGGCAATAAAGGTTCAGGTACCTCTGGAGACTACATGGAACATGCTTCAGTGTTCCACCGAAGGATGAGGGAACTGGGAATGATACCAACTCCTACACCTCAATGATTGGGGGTTGCTTCTGGGAAATTAATTCTTAGGCAGTATCATATTACCATATTCTAAAAACATCCCAAGGCAGAGAGCCGCAGGAAACAGTTCATGGTATGTAAGGAGCTGCAGCTGGTGTTTGTGCGGTGGTAGTAATAGCATGTGTTTCATTGAGTCTGCATGTGAGGAACATGGGACACAAACTTAACATTCATGTAATTTGTATTTTTTCTAGAAATATACACCATTGACTGAAGGTAGATTTCTGCATTCTGCTTGTGTGTACAAGGGTAACTCCAGTACAACTAAAGCAGATAAAACAAATGTAGAAAGACATCTGACACATTAAATCCATAGGCACCACTGATACACTGTTCATTTGTTCATTCATTCATTCATTCATTCACTTCTTTGTTCTTCAATTCAAACATTTGTTAAGTATCAGCTTGGAGTCTCGTAAGGTTTTATGCATGGGAGATGGGGTGGGGAAGAGATATGATAAAGAGCATTTATGACAAAATTTCTGCATCGTAGAGCTGACATGTTAATGGAAAGAGACAAAACAAAGAAATACAATTTCAAAGGACAATGAATATATTGAAGAAAATAAAATCATGTTGAAATTAGTCGAAGTACCAGAGACTTGGCCGTACTTGCTAAAGGAAAAGGGAACTTCTACTTCTTACCAGAGTTAGACTCCTAGATAGGATATTGAGGACTGTGGAGTCAGTAAGTAGTAGCACACGTCAGTAAGTGGTAGCACACCAAATAAGAGATACATAATGAAAAGTAAACCTGTTGCCAGCAGGGCTTGGTTCATAGCTGCCCTGATTAGAATGATGATGAATTGTGATGCTTTGTAAAGAAGGAAGTGGTTTCACATATTATGTTATGCTTTGCATAAAAGGTTACAAGCATTTCATCAAAAATTACATGTTGCTCATTTCAATACACCAAGTATATGTTCAAACATGGTAACTTCAGGTCAGGTATTAAGAAGTTCTGAGCCGGGTGCAGTGGCTCATGCCTATAACCCCAGCACTTTGGGAGGCTGAGGCAGGCGGATCACCTGAGGTTGGGAGTTGGAGACCAGCCTTACCAACATGGCAAAACCTCGTCTCTACTAAAAATAGAAAATTAACTGCGTGTGGTGGTGCATGCCTGTAATCTCAGCTACTTGGGAGGCTGAGGCAGGAGAACCGCTTGAACCCAGGAGGCAGAGGTTGTGGTGAGCCGAGATCACGCCATTGCACTCCAGTCTGGCCACAAGAGATGGAGACAATCCTGGCTAACACGGTGAAACCCCGTCTTTACTAAAAATACAAAAAATTAGCCGGGCGTGGTGGCAGGCGCCTGTAGTCCCAGGTACTCGGGAGGCTGAGGCAGGAGAATGGCGTGAACCCGGGAGGCGGAGCTTGCAGTGAGCCGAGATCATGCAGCTGCACCCCAGCCTGGGCAACAGAGCAAGACTCCATCTCAAAAAAAAAAAAAAAGAATTCTGCAGGGCATGGTCCTTTCTATGCGGAATTGTTCAAGTTACATGCTGTAGGTCATATTTGGAAACTAGTCTGCTGTGAGGTATCTATAATCTATAAAGAAATGCATCTTTAGTAAGCAATGATTTATGATGGGGCCTTAAGAACCAGGAAGCAGGTATGTTGAACAGCCAGGGGCAGATTGTTCAGGGCATGAACATAGCAAGTGGGCAAACACCAAGAACCTGAGCTTGGGGGGGTGGAGCAAGATGGCCAAATAGGAACAGCTCCAGTCTCCAACTCCCAGCGCGAGCGACACAGAAGACCGGTGATTTCTGCATTTTCAACTGAGGTACTGGGGTCATCTCACTAGGGAGTGCCGGACAATCGGTGCTGGTCAGCTGCTGCAGCCCGACCAGCGAGAGCTGAAGCAGAGCGAGGCATGGCCTCACCTGGGAAGCGCAAGGGGTAAGGGAATCTCTTTTCCTAGCCAGGGGAACTGAGACACACAACACCTGGAAAATTGGGTAACTCCCACCCCAATACTGCGCTTGAAGCAAACGGGCACACCAGGAGATTATACCCCACACCTGGCCGGGAAGGTCCCATGGCCACGGAGACTCCGTCATTGCTAGCACAGCAGTCTGCAATCTAACCGCAAGGCAGCAGCAAGGCTGGGGGAGGGGCGCCCACCATTGCTGAGGCTTAAGTAGGTAAACAAAGCCGCTGGGAAGCTCGAACTGGGTGGAGCTCACAGCTCAAGGAAACCTGCCTGTCTCTGCAGACTCCACCTCTGGGGACAGGGCACAGCTAAACAGCAACAACAAAAACAGCAGAAACCTCTGTAGACGTAAACGACTCTGACAGCTTTGAAGAGAGCAGTGGATCTCCCCACACGGAGGTTGAGATCTGAGAAGGGACAGACTGCGTGCTCAAGTGAGTCCCTGACCCCTGAGTAGCCTAACTGGGAGACATCCCCCACTAGGGGCAGTCTGACACCCCACACCTCACAGGGTGGAGTACACCCCTGAGAAGAAACTTCCAAAGTGAGAATCAGACAGGTACACTCGCTGTTCAGCAATATTCTATCTTCTGCAACCTCTGCTGCTGATACCCAGGCAAACAGGGTCTGGAGTGGACCTCAAGCAATCTCCAACAGACCTGCTGCTGAGGGTCCTGACTGTTAGAAGAAAAACTATCAAACAGGAAGGACACCCATACCAAAACTCCATCAGTACGTCACCATCATCAAAGACCAGAGGCAGATAAAACCACAAAGATGGGGAAAAAGCACGGCAGAAAAGCTGGAAATTCAAAAAATAGGAGCACATCTCCCCCTACAAAGGTGCGCAGCTCATTGCCAGCAACGGATCGAAGCTGGTCAGAGAATGACTTTGACGAGATGAGAGAAGAAGGCTTCAGTCCATCAAACTTCTCAGAGCTAAAGGAGGAATTACATACCCAGCGCAAAGAAACTAAAAATCTTGAAAAAAGAGTGGAAGAATTGACCGCTAGAATAATTAATGGAGAGAAGGTCATAAACGAAATGACAGAGATGAAAACCATGACACAAGAAATATGTGACAGATGCACAAGCTTCAGTAACCGACTTGATCAACTGGAAGAAAGTATCAGCAATTGAGGATCAAATGAATGAAACGAAGCGAGAAGAGAAACCAAAAGAAAAAAGAAGAAAAAGAAATGAACAAAGCCTGCAAGAAGTATGGGATTATGTAAAAAGACCAAATCTACATCTGATTGGGGTGCCTGAATGTGAGAGGGAAAATGGAACCAAGTTGGAAAACACTTTTCGGGATATCATCCAGGAGAACTTCCCCAACCTAGTAGGGCAAGCCAACATTCAAATTCAGGAAATACAGAGAACGCCACAAAGATACTCCTCGAGAAGAGCAACTCCAAGACACATAATTGCCAGATTCACCAAAGTTGAAATGAAGGAAAAAATCTTAAGGGCAGCCAGAGAGAAAGGTTGGGTTACCCACAAAGGGAAGCCCATCAGACTGACAGCAGATCTCTCGGCAGAAACTCGTAGCCAGAAGAGAGTGGGGGCCAATATTCAACATCCTTAAAGAAAAGAATTTTAAACCCAGAATTTCATATCCAGCCAAACTAAGTTTCATAAGTGAAGGAGAAATAAAATCCTTTACAGATAAGCAAATGCTTAGAGATTTTGTTACCAGCAGGCCTGCCTTACAAGAGACCCTGAAGGAAGCCCTAAACATGGAAAGGAACAACCGGTACCAGCCATTGCAAAAACATGCCAAAATGTAAAGACCATCGAGGCTAGGAAGAAACTGCATCAACTAACGAGGAAAATAACCAGTTAATATCATAATGGCAGGATCAAGTTCAGACATAACAATATTAACCTTAAATGTAAATGGACTAAATGCTCCAATTAAAAGACACAGACTGGCAAACTGGATAAAGAGTCAAGACCCATCAGTCTGCTGTCTTCAGGAGACCCATCTCACATGCAGAGACATACATAGGCTCAAAATAAAGGGATGGAGGAAGATCTACCAAGCAAATGGAGAACAAAAAAAAGCAGGGGTTGCAATCCTAGTCTCTGATAAAACAGACTTTAAACCATCAAAGATCAAAAGAGACAAAGAAGGTTATTACATAATGGTAAAGGGATCAATCCAACAGGAAGAGCTAACTATCCTAAATATATATGCACCCAATACAGGAGCACCCAGATTCATAAAGCAAGTCCTTAGAGACTTACAAAGAGACTTAGACTCCCATACGATAATAATGGGAGACTTTAACACTCCACTGTCAACATTAGACAGATCAATGAGACAAAAAGTTAACAAGGATATCCAGGAATTGAACTCATCTCTGCACCAAGCGCACCTCATAGACATCTATAGAACTCTCCACCCCAAATCAACAGAATATACATTCTTCTCAGCACCACATCACACTTATTCCAAAATTGACCACATAGTTGGAAGTAAAGCACTCCTCAGCAAATGTACAAAAACAGAAATTATAACAAACTGTCTCTCAGACCACAGTGCCATCAAACTAGAACTCAGGACTAAGAAACTCAATCAAAACTGCTCAACTACATGGAAACTGAACAACCTGCTCCTGAATGAATACTGGATACATAACGAAATGAAAGCAGAAATAAAGATGTTCTTTGAAACCAATGAGAACAAAGATACAACATACCAGAATCTCTGGGACACAGTGTGTAGAGGGAAATTTATAGCACTAAATGCCCACAAAAGAAAGCTGGAAAGATCTAAAATTGACACTCTGACATCACAATTAAGACAACTAGAGAGGCAAGAGCAAACACATTCAAAAGCTAGCAGAAGGCAAGAAATAACTAAGATGAGAGCAGAACTGAAGGAGATAGAGACACAAAAAACCCTCCAAAAAATCAATGAATCCAGGAGTTGGTTTTTTGAAAAGATCAACAAAATTAATGGACCGCTAGCAAGACTAATAAAGAAGAAAAGAGAGAAGAATCAAATAGACGCAATAAAAAATGATAAAGGGGATATCACCACTGACCCCACAGAAATACAAACTACCATCAGAGAATACTATAAACACCTCTATGCAAATAAACTAGAAAATCTAGAAGAAATGGATAATTTCCTGGACACTTAACACTCTTCCAAGACTAAACCAGGAAGAAATTGAATCCCTAAATAGACAAATAGCAGGCTCTGAAATTGAGGCAATAATTAATAGCCTACCCACCAAAAAAAGTCCAGGACCAGATGGATGCACAGCTGAATTCTACCAGAGGTACAAGGAGGAGCTGGTACCATTCCTTTTGAAACTATTCCAATCAATAGAAAAAGAGGGAATTCTCCCTAACTCATTTTATGAGGCCAACATCATCTTGATACCAAAGCCTGGCAGAGACACAACAAAAAAGAATTTTAGACCAATCTCCCTGATGAACATCGATGCAAAAATCCTCAATAAAATACTGGCAAACCGGATTCAGCAGCACATCAAAAAGCTTATCCACCATGATCAAGTGGGCTTCATCCCTGGGATGCAAGGCTGTTTCAACATTCGCAAATCAATCAACGTAATCCAGCATACCAACAGAACCAAAGACAAGAACCACATGATTATCTCAATAGATGCAGAAAAGGCTTTTGACAAAATTCAACAGCCCTTCATGCTAAAAATGCTCAATAAATTCGGTATTGATGGAACGTACCTCAAAATAATAAGAGCTATTTATGAAAAACCCACAGCCAATATCATACTGAATGGGCAAAAACTGGAAAAATTCCCTTTGAAATGTGGCACAAGACAGGGATGCCCTCTCTCACCACTCCTATTCAACATAGTGTTGGAAGTTCTGGCTAGGGAAATCAGGCAAGAGAAAGAAATCAAGGTTATTCAGTTAGGAAAAGAAGAAGTCAAATTGTCCCTGTTTGCAGATGACATGATTGTATATTTAGAAAACCCCATTGTCTCAGCCGAAAATCTCCTTCAGCTGATAAGCAACTTCAGCAAAGTCTCAGGATACAAAATTAATGTGCAAAAATCACAAGCATTCTTATACACCAGTAACAGACAAACAGAGCGCCAAATCAGGAATGAACTTCCATTCACAATTGCTTCAAAGAGAATGAAATACCTAGGAATCCAACTTACAAGGGATGTAAAGGACCTCTTCAAGGAGAACTACAAACCACTGCTCAGTGAAATCAAAGAGGACACAAACAAATGGAAGAACATACCATGTTCATGGATAGGAAGAATCAATAACGTGAAAATGGCCATACTGCCCAAAGTTATTTATAGATGTAATGCCATCCTCATCAAGCTACCAATGAGTTTCTTCACAGAATTGGAAAAAACTGCTTTAAAGTTCATATGGAACCAAAAAAGAGCCCGCATTGCCAAGACAATCCTAAGTCAAAAGAACAAAGCTGGAGGCATCACGCTACCTGACTTCAAACTATACTACAAGGCTACAGTAACCAAAACAGCATGGTACTGGTACCAAAACAGAGATATAGACCAATGGAACAGAACAGAGTCCTCAGAAATAATACCACACATCTACAGCCATCTGATCTTTGACAAACCTGAGAGAAGAAATGGGGAAAGGATTCCCTATTTAATAAATGGTGCTGGGAAAATTGGCTAGCCATAAGTAGAAGGCTGAAACTGGATCCTTCCCTTACTCCGTATACGAAAATTAATTCAAGATGGATTAGAGACTTAAATGTTAGACCTAATACCATAAAAACCCTGGAAAACCTAGGTAGTACCATTCAGGTAAGAAAAGGAAAACCTAGGTAGTACCATTTAGGACACAGGCATGGGCAAGGACTTCATGTCTAAAACACCAAAGGCAACAGCAGCAAAAGCCAAAATTGAGAGATGGGATCTAATTAAACTAAAGAGCTTCTGCACAGCAAAAGAAACTATCATCAGAGTGAACAGGCAACCTACAGAATGGGAGAAAATTTTTGCAATCTTCTCATCTGACAAAGGGCTGATATCCAGAACCTACAAAGAAAAACAAATTTACAGGAAGAAAAAAACAACCCCATCAAAAAGTGGGCAAAGTATGTGAACAGACATTTCTCAAAAGAAGACATTCATACAGCCAATAGACACATGAAAAAATGCTCATCATCACTGGCCATCAGAGAAATGTAAATCAAAACCACCATGAGATACCATCTCACACCAGTTAGAATGGCAATCATTCAAAAGTCAGGAAACATGTGCTGGAGAGGATGTGGAGAAATAGGATCATTTTTACACTGTTGGTGGGATTGTAAACTAGTTCAACCATTATGGAAAACAGTATGGCAATTCCTCAAGGATCTAGAGCTAGATGTACCATATGAGCCAGCCATCCCACTACTGGGTATATACCCAAAGGATTATAAATCATGCTGCTATAAAGACACATGCACACGTATGTTTATTGTGGCTCTATTCACAATAGCAAAGACTTGGAATCAACCCAAATGTCCATCAGTGATAGACTGGATGAAGAAAATGTGGCACATATACACTATGGAATACTATGCAGCCATAAAAAAAGGATGAGTTTGCCTCCTTTGTAGGGACATGGATGCAGCTGGAAACCATCATTCTTGGCAAACTATCACAAGAAGAGAAAACCAAACACCGCATGTTCTCACTCATAGGTGGGAACTGAACAATGAGCTCACTTGGACTCGGGAAGGGGAACATCACACACCGGGGCCTATCATGGGGAGGGGGGAGGGAGGAGGGTATGCATTGGGAGTTATACCTGATATAAATGTCGAATTGATGGGTGCTGACGAGTTGATGGGTGCAGCACACCAACATGGCACAAGTATACATATGTAACAAACCTGCACGTTATGCACATGTACCCTAGAACTTAAAGTATAATAATAAAAAAAAAAAAAGAAAAAAAAAAGAACCTGAGCTTGGAAAGAGCTTATCAGATTTAATAAGTCAGTGAATGAGAGTGAGGAAAGTCTGGGGAATTGGAAAAAGTAGGCAGGGCCTATACCAGGCAGGACCTTAGAAGCCCTACTTTTGCTCAGCTAGGCCAGTTTATTTTTCATGTGATAGAATAAATTTAAATTTCATCTTTTATTCCTTATCCTCAGTGCAAGACAAACACAACAGACAAAACTACATCTCTTGAAAATTAAAGGGAGAAATACCACATTCCTGGAACTGTGCCCTAATATGTCTCTCTCCTCTGCACATTGACCCTGTGAAGACAGCATTGCTAGCTCCTAATTAAATGCTTGGCCTATAGTAGGTGTTCAACAAATATGAATGATTTGTAACCGACAGAAGGTATTTTATGTTTCTTGTTTTATAAGGCATCCTTAACACTGTGGGATCGGCACATAGGATTAAAATGATGTTTAAGATGAGATTTTAAGACAATATGCAGTCTTTGAGAGACCAGTGAGCAACTACAAATCATAAAGAGAAACTCCTGGGGCTCAAGATTGTTGGAAAATTTTGACAATTTACTGACCATTTAAAATTAACTTATTATTTTTCTTTGGCTATGAGTTGGTCCTTATCTCAATTATAATACTGGTTAAGATGTTTTTCATTTATTCATCCATCTAAGGTACATACTGGGCATCTATTGCATTCTAGGCGTGTATGCTAAATGCTGAGAAAACAATACGTGGTCACTGTACTTAACTGCTTAAGAAGTAAATTTAATGTAAAAAAGGAAATGTAATAAAACATGTCACACAATTATAGAATCTCTAGAATGTGAGGTGTTAGAGCTCAGGGTCTGGAAAGGAACCTATGCAAAGTAACATGCAAATCGTGGCATGCTGACATTTATCAGCAACCACTATTGGATAATGTCAAATGATAGGCCTGATTGTACATGCAAACAACAGAAGTATTAATATATATACATAGCAGATTCTTGAAAGTGTACTTGTTTGCAGAGAGTCTCAACATTTCACTAAAGTAATGAGGTAAAACATTGAAGGTTTTAAAAAATCAACAAATTTTATTCAAAAATTATGAGAAAAATATTGTGCAGATCTTGGACCTCACACATATATTCCTGAAAATGCTTTCCAAAGTAAAGATTTTACCACACAGATTTTTTAAGCTTTTTTCTCATTTTTAAAAATTCACATGCCAAGCATGCTTCCTCTTCTGTCTTTCGTATTATTGAGTCTGGAAGGCTTGTCACTCAGAGTTCCAGATGGCCCATGCCATAACCTCATGCAGATCCCTGTTCGAAGGTCCCCTTATCATAGAGATATCTATCACTTCCTGTCACTCTGTCTTCTTTCTCAGGTTTAGTACGATTATTATACTTCCATTATAGGACTTAACCACTGACTGCCATATTTAATGGTGTGCATTGTTCTTCTCATCTGTCTCTGTCACTCAGTCCCCAGAAGAGAAGCTCCATGAGAAAAGGGAAAAGTATTCCCAGTTTGGGAAAAGGTAGATATTACACAGTGAGAAAATATTACGTAAATATTTTTTGAATGAATAAATTGCAAAAAGAAAAAAAACTAGATGTCCATCAGTTAGGTTATTGGCCAAATATTTTAGGTAAGCACATAATAAAATTCTATACGGCCTTTAAAATGGCAGTTTTAGACATAAGTGTATATAGTTTATAACATGGCAACATTTTCATAGTAAAAAATAAAAGTAAAGCTTAAAAAACAAGCTTTTTACTGTTTAATATTATTGTTTCTCTGTTGCTGTCTTTGCATGCATACATATTTGTATGTGTATGTATGAAAAAGAAATAAAGATATTAATGGTCAGTATTTTTCATGTAAAAAAACAAAATGATAAAGACATTTTTAATCCCCAGATAAATTAAGCAGTTGTGTTGAGGTTTTAAGAATTTTGTGGGTTTTGCTTGTTTGTTTCTCTAGAGTGACCCATATTGACTACATTTGAAAGTACTGTCACATCTAATATCTTTATGTAGGTAGTCAGTTATTTAATACTTAATTCAAGAATTTCATAGAGATTGTATGTGCAAAAGTACTTGCACAATAATATTATTGTAATATGCAATATTTTAGCATCCTAAACACATAGTTTTAAAATTTACCGCTAATATATGTTTTCAAATAAATAATATATATATTTTTTGAGACAGAGTCCCACTCTGTTGCCCAGGCTGGAGTGCAGTGGCATGATCTCGGCTCATTGCAATCTCTGCCTCCCAGGTTCAAGTTACTCTTTTGCCTCAGCCTCCAAGTAGCTGGGATTACAGGCACACCACCATGCCTGGCTAATTGTTTTGTATTTTTAGTAGAGACGGGGTTTCGCCATGTTGGCTAGCCTGGTCTCAAACTCTTGACCTCAGGTGATCTGCCTGCCTAGTGCCTCCCAAAGTGCTGGGATTACAGGTGTGAGCCACCGCGCATGGCCTCAAATAAATAAAAATTTAATATAAGTAGCAAACTTTGTCTTTTGATTTCAGTGTGGCTTTTGAGTTTTGATTGCTTCCTTTTGTCTTCTCTCTGCCAAATTTGGCATTAGTCTCTTATGAAAAATAATCCATTTATCTCCTCAGTTCCCGGATAAGTCTGAACTCTTCAAATATATTTACAAGAAAATTCTTGTCCTGCTGCTTTCAAAATCTAGAAGTATAATGTTTATGAATGTAATACCCCATCTAAATGATACTCCTTAGGCAATCTTTCAGTATTCCTCCCAATATGGATCAGTTTGTGAATTCCCAAGAAAGACCAAAAATACATTTTAAACTTCTTGAAACTTTTTAAATCTTAAATTAAATGCTTAACTCTCTTTAAATGTGTGACACCATCCATCACAATTTTATATTTAGACACATAATAATGTATAATCTCAGCTTTCTGTCCACTTGTAAAAATGGGAATAGACTTGGAGAAATAAGCAATTTCCCAACAGAAAATTGGAAATTCTGCCAACCAATTCCAGGTGACCTGCCATCAATCAGTGTTAAATTCTCTGGGGCTATTGTTGAAGGGTATTGCTATTAGTGAAGGGCTTTACCTGGTGACTAATGGTATATAACAAATATATTGAAGAACTATGAAAACCCACCGAATCTGTAATTGTCTGGTAACTTTCAGCAGAGACCTTTCCTAGTAATCGAGAAATAAAGTGAGATTTTATAACCTTCTTGCAGTTCTCGTATTAAAATCTGTTTTTAGAGAAATAGGTGAAATGATTATGCCATGCAATTAAATTAAACTAGCTGACAAAATATTTCTTTATGGCTAAACTGTTTAACGTAGGCATTTGGAAATATGTGGTATCATTTGGAACATGTGCAAATGTGACAATTATTCTGATTCTAAAGTTAAATAAGAAGTCTAAGTTTATAATAAAATCTCCCTGTTTGATATTATTAATTATGATTAATGTCTGAAATGTAATGTTCCATGGTTATAATTTCCTTGTTTGCTTGAGTTAGTACATTAGGAATTCATTAAAAATGCAAGCTGTTCAGATACCTGAAAACTACAAATATAATGAGGACTTTGGTGGAGGTTAGAAAGCATTTTTCAGTAAGAAACCATGACTGGGGTGAAACAACAGCTGGCAGATAAACTATGATGGATTTCTAGTACTGAAATGAAGGGGCAGATAAATGGGTTTGTTCACTGATGTCAAAAATCAAATCCATTCTGAT
The DNA here is from genome assembly GCF_002776525.5 of Piliocolobus tephrosceles. Classification (NCBI taxonomy): domain Eukaryota; kingdom Metazoa; phylum Chordata; class Mammalia; order Primates; family Cercopithecidae; genus Piliocolobus; species Piliocolobus tephrosceles. Next base: position 43,749,745 of record NC_045450.1, read on the forward strand.
GTAAAGATCTAATCGCTGGGCCAAGCTGCCATTCCTCCAATTCTTACCTATGAAGATTGAAGCAGGTAAGACTTAAAGCTTGCAAAAGTGGCTCATCCTGGGGGGTTAGCCATGGATATATGAAGGCAGCCAAGAATCTGATGTTTTCAAAAAGCAGTTTGTCTTAAAGTAGTGAAAATAGTAAAATCAATCAATTGATTGCTTGATCAATCAATCCAAGACTCCTGAAACAGCTGCCTCACCAGGTGGTTGTGCAGATTAGAGAAAATGAAGTACATAAAACACCCAGTCTTGTGTTTGTTCTATCTGGAAACTGTCATTTAAAGTGATGCTCTAGAGTTAGTTGTGTGGTGGTCAATCAATTGGCGTTTGTCCACTTAAGATGAAGTGATACAGTGAAGAGTAGGGTCCCTCCACCCTTGTATCTCTTGGGAATATTGTCTCCAACCAAAAGAAGGCTGAAATTTCCAAAGGATTATTGACTACAGAAAAGCAAAGCATGGACTAATGAGAAGAGAGCCTTGAAGGATTTCTTCTGAGCAAGCATGAGGCTGTACCATGGGAACCCATCAGAAATACAGTGTTGGGGGCATATGGTGATGGTTGTGAATGAAAATCAAATATCTGATTCAAGTTGGAGAGGTAATCTGTGAGAATGTACTTAAGAAAATCTCAAGACATAATATATTTGTCTACTGTTATTACCAGCAATGTACAAAATAAATCGTGCCTGGGGTTTGTATTTTGAAAGCTGTGTGTAAGCCCTGAAATCATTATGGGATTGGATAAAATAATCCATAGGATGTAGGAAAGTGACACTTGACCACAGTCCTTCTGTAACTTGAATATAATTCTGCTTTGTTAACTGCAAGATATAATCAGTAGAATCAAGGAGGTCCTAAAACAGGCAGCTAAAATAGTCAATGGAATGATGCATTATTAGGTACACACTGTACAAATTAGAATTTTATTCTAGAGGAATAAGAGTTATCTTAGTCAGTTTGGGCTGCCGTAATAAAATACCACAGACTGGGTGGCTTAAAAAAACAGACATTTATTTCTCAAGAGTTCTGGAGGCTAGGAAGTCTGAGATCAGGGTGCCAGCATGGTCGAGTTCTACTGAGGGCTTCCTTCCTAGTTTCATGGCTTTTCTCTTGTTGTGTCCTCACATGGTGGAGAGAGGAAGCTCTGGTGTATCCTTCTCTTTTTATGAGGGCGCTAATCCCATGATGGGGGCTCCACCCTTGTGATCCCATCTAAACCTAATCACCTCCTAAAAGCCACTAATAACATCACATTGGGGATAAGAGCACCAACATGTAAATTTTGGTGGGACACAAACATTTCGTTTATAAGGGTTATGAAGGCATATCCTTAAAGCCTATGAATCATATGGTGGGTATACAGAAGAGAATTTCCAGAAGAGCAGGACCAAGATGGCTCTTCCTACTACCATTTCATAGCTTGAGAGAGTTATAAGGCAATAAAAGGGAGTATTGGTACAAGAAATGATGAAGATAGAACCTGTAATCACAGACTGTGTGCTGTAGTGATGGTTGAACAAGAAATCAAATTTGCTTTACAGTCTTACCTCATTGTTTGCCTTTAAACACATCTATTCAACTCTACAAAGCTGAGGTTTTTAATCTGAAAATTGGGAATCATAAAACTTTTTCCCAACTCAGAGGAAGATTACAAGAACCAAATTGCATAGTGTCTGTGAAAGTGGTACCAAGTGATAGGCAAATGGAAGAGATTATTACTGTCTTTATTAGTTCTCCATTGCTGCTGTAACAAATTACTATGAACTCGTTAGCTCAAAACAATGCAAATTTATTATCTTGCAGATCTGGAGGTTAGAATTCCAAAATGAGTGTAATGGGACTAAAATTAAGGTGTTGGCAGGGCCATGCTCCATCTGGAGGCCCTAGGGGAGAATCTATTCCTTGCCTCTCCCAGCTTCTAGAGGCTGCCCATATTCCTTGGCTCATGGCCCCAAATCACTCCAACTTCTGCTTTCTTTGTAACATTACCTTCTAGGACTCTTGACACTCTTATTTCCGTTTTATAAGGACCCTGTGATTATATGAATCCCACTAGATAATCCAGGCTAATCCTCTCACCTCAAGGTTCATAACTTAATCACATCTACAATGTCTTCTTATATTCACAGGTACCAGAGATTAGGATATAGATATCTTTGAGGGGATCATTAACTGACTACCTCATTATCCCATGAGGTAGTTTGGGTGGTAGTTTGGGTGGTTAATATAAGCAACGAAGAAAATCAGAAATAATCAGAAATGTCTAGGAGATGCCAGGCATAGTGGTTCATGCCTGTAATCACAGCACTCTGGGAGGCCATGGTGGGAGGATTGCTTGAGGCCAGGAGTTCACCACCAGCCTGGGCAACATAATAAGACCCTGTCTTTACTAAAAAGAAAAAGAAAAAAAATATTAGCCAGACATGGTGGCTCAGGCCTGTGGTCTCAGATACTTGGGAAGCTAAGGCAGGAGACTCACTTGAGCCCAGGAATTTGAGGCCACAGTGAGCTATGATGGAGCCACTGTGCTCCAACCTGGGTGATAGAGTGAGACCCTGTCTCAGAAAACAAAAGACAACCCCAAAAAATTGTCCAGGAGAATGAAACATCAACTTATTTTGCATAAACATTTTTTCTCTTCTAAAATGAACCTGTTTGCTGGGAAAATGGAATTAGATACATTAATGGGTGGCAGTTGTATGAATTAAGTAAGGATATGGTTTAGGGCTTCTTTTTATTGTCATTAGAAACATATTAGCTTGTTCTTACGTTTGAAGAGTTTCCTAAAAATAACTGCCTGAATATTAACTATTGTGTGTATGTTCTATAGGCTAGGGCACATTATGTTTACTAACTGGATGGCGGTATAAATTAAAAAATAAAGCTAATTATCTTTTCAATACTAGTTTCAGTTTTCTCTTTAATATTATTAAGGCATATGCTCAGATCTATGGCTAAGAGACCAGCCTTCTACAAGTCCTTATATAAAGTCTCTGTGGGAGACTTTTTGGCAGGGAAAAGAGAAATTTGGGCTCGTCTTGACTCCTTTAATTTTAAAGCTATAGAGGACAACTATGCAATTTGAGGTGCTTCTGGTATTGTCTTTCAGATTTGCCAAGTGACAAGACAGGTGACAGATACACATTTTTTTTTTTCTGAAAATCGAGCAGCAGGAGTATTGCAGGATCTCTTCCAGTGAGAACCGAGACTCCAAAATAATAGAATAGCAGTCGCTCTTTGGTGTGGAGGCGTAAGTACACTGAGTATATATGCGGTGACGGCATAGACATCTTGGCTTATATTGGTACTCCACTTGAGACTTTTATCAGGAGGGACAGTGTTGTGGGTTATGCCTGAGAAGAGAGGATGAGTCATCCACACTGAGCCTTCAGAGTGTCCCTTAAACATTAAACTCACTGGAAACTTAGCAAGAAACAAAGAAATAAGAACAGAGAATTGGCTTCCCAGTATTTCAGTTCTGCTTCATGTTTGGACTAAATTTTACGTTGGTGCAAAAGTCATCGTGGTTTTTAACCAACCTAATAGAAAAGAGACAGCCTTTAAATTCAGGAACCTCCAAAATGAAAAAGGAAAGATTAAACACGCAGGAGCTAGGATGATCGCCCATTGCTGGATTCTTCACGAGTTTTCTGATTGCTTGGTCTTCACATGGGCAGTACATGAAACTCTCCAGTATCTGGACCCTATTTTGAGTGTGGAAGACCATGCCTCCATGGGATTTCTGATCTCTTAGTTGTAAACCTGCTCTTCCCATGCCCCGTCTGAGTCCTACACTCAGGACTAGCCTTCTGAATACAACCCCCCATGACACAGTGCTTCTTGGATTACAGCTCATCCACAAACTAGGTCTCTAACCAGATCTGCGTAAAATACACTTTCTCCTTTTATTATCTTACATATTTTTAATTGCTCTTTCAATTTGGTCCCTGTGTGACTTCCTCCAGGAAGGTTTCACAAGGCCCAGTGTGTCGTACAACATTATGACCTCCATCCGCACTTCTAAGATGCTTCTCTTGGCATTCTGTGCTTTTTTTTATCGTACTTAACTTAATGGAAGTGTTTATTTACTAGCTCTTAAACCTGCTCAGCTGTTAGTATTTTATCCCTCTCCATATTGTGCTCAGTACCTAATACAGGTTTTAGCACATAATACACATGCTTAATGAATGCGTAAATGAATTAACGCATCAGAGGTGTTCCAGCCTGAGTTTGTGCTGCTGAAACATAACTGCACAACTTTTTTCTTTTGTTTTTGAGACAGAGTCTTGCTCTGTCGCCCAGGCTGGAGTTAAGTGGTGCGATCTCCGCTTACTGCAAGCTCCCCCTCCCGGGTTCACGCCATTCTCCTGCCTCAACCTCCCGAGTAGCTGGGACTACAGGTGCCCGCCACCACGCCCGGCTAACTTTTTGTATTTTTAGTAGAGGCGGGGTTTCACTGTGTTAGCCAGGTTGGTCTCGATCTCCTGACCTCGTGATCCACCCGCCTTGGCCTCCCAAAGTGCTAGGATTACAGGCGTGAGCCACCGCTCCTGGCCAACTGCACAACTTTTTAGAACCATGCTTGTTACCTTAAGGTGAGATTTTCTGACAAAAGAGAAACTCATTACTTCTTAAATTTAATTCACAATTCTACTTAATTGGCAGAAGCCACAGGTAAACATGTTGGCCATTACAAACTTATCTTAAAAATAAATACTATTTCTGTCTCTTCTGGTTTTGAAAGCAATAGGCAAGTGAGATGTTTATTTTGAAAAGAAAAGTGGTAACACAATAATATCAATAACTATCTTGCATTAGACTCTTGTGCATCAAGTACTGTGAGAAGTACACTAGTGCAGCATTTCATTCTTAGAGCTAACTTTCTGTGTACACAAGAAGGGCTAGGATTAGAGAAGTGAAGGAACTTGGCTTTTTTTAATTTAATTTTTTTTAAAATTTTTGTGTTGTAAAGCCAGCACATGCCTTAGTTGAGGAACTAAACTTGGCTACTTCTACTTTAGAAGCTATGCTTTAAAGTGTTATGTTAAGTTATGCAGGATTGAATAATCTGAAAAACCTAAAATGCTTTGGTCATACTTTTTATTTATGATATTTACTTAAGTTACAATCTCTGTAGCAACAATTGGGGGAAAGAAGACCACCGTACCACTCAGTCGACAGGGACAGGATCTTCTACAACAACAAGTTAAGCAAGATTTATATCATGAAATTGTGAAAACAAAAACAAAAACAAAGCCATGTGAATTTAAGGAAATGATTAGTTCCGTGGGTAGGGGGCCAGGAGAAGGGACTGCATTACACTTCTCATAGTCTAGGTTTTACCGAATTTCAATGCCATCTCATGCCACTCCCTAGATCCATCACATTGCAACTGTTCATCTCTTTCTTGATCCTTGAATTAATGAGATATTTCTGTCTCTGGGCTTTTGCACCTACTGCTCCCACCTTCTGGAACTCTCTTTTTGTGGCTCTTTAAATGTCTGGATTATTGTCATCTTTTGTGCTTGGAGCATAATAGATGACCAATAAATGTTTTTTGAATAAAGGAAAAAAATCAGGGGCAGATGAGTTACTGGCTTATTTGTCATCATTTTTATACTGATTTGCTTCCAGGGCTCGCTCTCCTACCACACTTGGAGATATCGTTGCTGTTAAGCATATGCCTTTTTTAAAAAAAATTACATCCACAGAAGACGGAGAGGGGAAGTGAACCAATATTAATTATTTGAGCATCTTTGATGGACCATGTTTTTACATGTAATTGCCCCTTAAATCCTCCAAACATCCCTTTGTAGCAGTTTACAAATGTGAAATTTGAGTTTCAGAGAAGTAAATGGTGCAGAAACAACTGTTAAAATGTAGAGCCAGCATTATAACCCAGGTCTGTTTGACTCCAGAAGCTGTCTTCTTTCCACTATACCAGTGATCTGTATTAATGAAAGACTGAAAATTTTCCTGTGAAAGAAAACAGGTAAAGCAATAGAGACTAACATTAGGAACTGTTAAGAAAGATGTTTGCATAGGGTGGATTTTACTGAATTTCTCTCTTCATCCTCTTCCCTCTCCTGGGATAACTAGTTTAGCTGTAGAGCCATTGTGGACAAAATTTATCTTGGTGGAGTGTTAAGAAACCAAGAGATTATGTCAGCCAAAGCAAAAACTCAACTTTTTTCTGCTGGTAAAGTTAGAGAAACAGCAATTAGGACATGGAAGTAGAAACACTGGTCAGCCAGATACATTACATCAGGCCTCAGCCACCAAGGATTGATGGATGAAAGAGAAAACAGAAAGCTGAGGGTAAAGAACATAGAATGCAAAGCTGTTCTATCAGCAGATGCCATCTTGGGCTAGTACATACAGAGAAACACCTCTTTACTGTATTAAGCATGTTATCCTTGAGTCCTGTAACTGGTGGACGTGTGGGACAAGCCAAAAGCATGGGTTTTGGAGTCAGGCAAACATGCAGTGGATTCCCAGTTAATTAATTAATTAGATTTCCAATTATTTCTACTAATTAGTAGAAATTGATACAAGCTAAACTCTTGGTTTCAACTTCTTCAGCAAGAAATCAAGAGTAAAGTGATGTGAATAAACTTCAGTAATGCTGCAAAACACTGCAAAGAAAAGGTGCTTCATGAGATGAGCTATTGTTACAGTTAATGCTGTTAATCACAATAATCTATTTTAAGGATAAAGATATTAGAAATGGTACATTATTTTGTACATAACATAATCACTAAATATAATTAATTGTAATTTGGTTTTGATGAAATGGTAAAGTACATAGGGAAAAATGCTGTACTTGAATTTATACCACTTATGTACTTTATCTTAAAATGAGATATTATTTCTTTAATAGATATTTATGTGCAGTTATGGATTGTGCTGTCTTCCTTCATTTGTTTGAATAATTACTTCATGACTGAAACTTATGGAAACCTGATTAAAAATCACCAATAATACTCTTTCTTTCCTGCTCTTCATGTTATTTAATAAGGTGTAAAAAACAATTATATCTCTTAATGAAGAGCTAGTTAAGCAACTGAGTAGTCAGTATCATTACCTTTTTTTTTTTTTTTGCCTGGATTTTCAAGATAATCAATGATCATTTTGTAACACTGAATAATTGAGCTCTCTTTGGGAACCTGAAAATGGAAAAATAGAAAAAAAAAGAAGGAAAAGTGACTTTCAAGAAGTCATGAATACAGGTTCTGCATACCAATCTCTATCTCTGCCTGAGGGTTCTGCCACCCTCCCGGATTCTGGTTCCTACCCTCAGGGCTCTGAGAGGAGCAGAAGTTTGGAATCAAACAAGCATCTATGCTATTAATACTTAAAAGGCATTTAAGGAAACCATTTATCAGAATCAGGATGTTTCTAAAGTGGTATTTGTCAGCTGAGACATTTAGACTTGTTCTAGAGACGAAGAATGAGGTTAAATTAATCAAGTAATAACCAAACTTTTGCTTTGGTAAGGAAATTAAACACTCAAGCTGCAACTCAGATGAAGGGTCCATATAGAGCTGGATCTATATGGCACTGGAAACGTATTTCAGAGAGGAATAACAACATGTGGCTTCATAGAAAACTGAATCCTATTGGAGACTTTCCTTTTTTTTGGTAAGAGCAAGGCAGTGAGTTTTTCTCAACAAATTTTGCTCAATTTAAAAGGTATGCTTATTCTGAGATTGTATCATATTTCTAGCTATACAATCGATTATCCATCTATCATCTATCTGTCTATCTCAAAATGTGGAGGCAAGTCTAGATCATTCTCATTTAACTTTGCAACTTAACTGGTCTTTGAAATTCCCATTGTGGGTACCAGTGATGTAGAGTGAAGACTTCAAGGATGACCTTGTAGCTCTGACTGTTAATTAGTTAGATAACCTTCTTAGTCTCTTTTGAGAAATACAAATAGAATTCTAAATGCCCCCCTCCGCAACTGATTGAATGGATCGTCTCTTGACCCAAGGGGACTCAGAAAAACCTTGGAAGCTGAGTTCTCAGCCATAATGGGGTGAGAGATCAGACTCGCCTGGTTATACCCTCTCTTATTATACCACCGTTAGGCTTCCTTCTTAAAGCCTGAACAGAAACCAGCCCTTTCAAAGCACTCCACTGCTGATTTCAACCAACTGCCTGATTGCTGTCCTTCCCTTTTGTGGCTTCGGCATAACCACCAACCAGCTTTTCTTCCTGATAAGACACTGAGTGGTTCTTGCCAGTCTGCAAAGGATGCATATTGAGAGTTTTGGTGTCCTCTGCTTCACCTTTTGACATGAGAGGGCTGAAAACTCCACCCTTGGATTATATTAACATGGCCATTCTTTGAATATGGGTCCCAGGGAGAGGCATGAAGCTCAACTGTGCATGTGCGTGTTTCTTCTTTCATAAGTATTCATGCTCCTCATATAGCTTGTTAGATATGTATATTTGGCCACCTTGTTCAGCATATATTCCTGTCTTACTCTTCCTAACCTAAAAGTGTCTGTTTTCAGCTTCTGTCCGGAGGCTACACTCCCCAACCTGTTGGAACGGCCACCCTGCAGGCTGCAACACTTTATGAGAAATGAAGCTCTGCTTTCCAAATTCATGAACCTCATCATTCTTCAGTCAACAGTTTCTCTAACTAAAGCTGAGTTTCTCATCAGAGATTTATTTAAGTGATGAAGGTGATCTGGCCCAGTGCTAAACACAGTGTGGTATGAGGACCTGAAGCATCAACATCACTTGGGAGTTTGTTAAAAATGCAAAATCTCAAGGTCTATCCCAGACCTGAGTTAGAAATGTGTATTTTAACAAGCTCTTTGGGTGATTTTGATGCATTCTAAAGATGTGAATTACTAATCTCTCCCACAGATACGATGTTCTTGATTTGTAGCCACGGGATTATTTTACTGCAAATTTTATTCTTGTTAGATTGGCTGTCCTGCTGAGCTATCTATACTGTTTCACTTCCTAACCACAATAGGTGAGGAATAAATGACACTTTGTGATTCAGGTTCCTGTAGACATTGGTGCCTTCTGGTTTGGAGGCTCTGAGAGATGAAACATTTCCACTTGTTTGAGAAGGCCTTCATTGTTTTACCCCAAAGACTCAGTAGTTCTTCTTGATGAGAAGAAAAAACTTTACTTGGGCCAGGTGCGGTGGCTCATGCCTGTAATCCTAGTAGTTTGGGAGATCAAATGGGAAGATTGCTTGAGTCCAGGAGTTCAAGACCAGCCTGGTCAACATACGGAGACCTGGTCTCTACAAAAAATGGAAAATTAGCTGGATGTGGTGGCGTGCAGCTGTGGCTCTGAATAGGAGACCCAGGTGGGAGGATTGTTTGAGCCTGGGAGGTGGAGGCTGCAGTGAGCTTTAATTGCACCACTGCACTCCAGCTTGGGTGACAGAGCAAGACCCTGTCTCAAAAATAAAATAAAAAATAAAAATAAAAAATAAAAGACTTAGTGAAAGAAAGGAAATAATACGGGTAAACTAGGTAAGAATGCAGGTTGTGGAATTATTTTCTATCTTTCTATTACACGAGGTCAATAGCAGCTTCCCTTATTAACCTCCTTGGACCTTTGTAAATGGTGATAATGATAGGTTTTGTTAATATTAAATGAGGTAATTCATGTAGAAAACTTATTCCTAGTCCTGGTACATAGTAAACACTAAATACATGTTGTTTGTTCTTAGAGATTATTAGAAACTTTCCTGTAATGAGGATGGAGGCCAGAAGAGGAAAAATGTTGTGTGATTTTCACCCTTATGAATAAAAAAAAAAAAAAATGCATAGGGACATACATTTACCCTATGACTCAGCAATTCCACCTTCTGGTTATTTACCGAAGAGAAACACAACATACGTCCCCAAAGGGCAAGGCTGTTCATACGAGCTTTGTTCTTAAAATTCTAAAACTGAAACTACTCAAAATGTTCATCAACAGGTGAATGGACATACAAATTGTGATACTTTCATACAATAGAATACTAGTCAGCCACAAAAATAAATTAACTCCTGATATACACAACAAGAGGGATAATTCTCGAAACATGTTGAGCAAAATAAGGTAGACACGAAAGTGTGCATATTATGTATTCCAGGTATATAAAGTTCCAGAACAGGCAAAGCTAAGCTAATGTGATAAAAATCAGAACAGTCGGGAGGTTGGGCTATAGAGGGGGGAACGGGGAACTTTCTGGAGTGAAGGGAAATATTCCATATATTGATTGGGGTGGAAATTACAAGGGTATGTGTGTTGTCTAGATTCATCAAGATGTGTGCTTAGAATATGAGCATTGAATTCAGTGCAATTATAAGCTCAATAGAAAACAACCCCCAAGAAAATGCACCAGGCCTCCTAGTTCCCATTTCAGAAGTTAATGTGAGATCACAGTCTACAAGAATTTTATAAGATTTCACAATTTTTAGAAATTCACCATTGTGTCCTCCCATTCTCCATGATGAATATCAGTCCAACCCACAAATGAGAAATAGATCAGTAATTCATCACTGGGAGCAAAAAGAAGCTGGAGAAACTGGGCCATGTCCAAACCATCTTTAGGAGGAAATTGAGTTTTAGGCATCATTTGCTATCTCCAATTCCCAAGGGGAAATTTTGTTATGTTTTATTTTCAAATTTCCTTAGAAATATTTGATTAAAATTGAGAGTGAGTTGCTTTGGGTTTATTCCTGTTACGATCCGGTGACTATTGCCATTACACCTATCTTACTAACTGAATGCCTACCACTTGCTCAGTAGAGTCTTTAAAGGGGTAAAAAAAAAATTGGTGTTAATATGACATTTTATAGCTGGGCAATCCATGTGGTGAAATAACCTCTCGTAACTGAAAATTGCAGCATAGAGAGGGCAATTGACTTAATCAAGGTCACTTTTCATGCCTGGGCCTAAATGTCCTGAATGCCAATCAAATAATCTTCTCATGGAATTACACTGGTGTAATCCTTGCTTTTAGGGTATTTATAATCTATTTGCAACATGCCTGTGTGTGTAAGCCAGAGATTAATTAGAACATAAACAAGGAGAAAGGAGAATAGGGAAAAGAGATTGGATGTTTGAGCATCTCCTGTGTGCCAGACAATTTTCTGTGTTTTAATTCTCTTCACTACCTGAGAAATGAATGCTGCTATTCCCATAATATAGTTGATAAATTTGAGTCTCACAGGGTTTCTATGACTTACCCACGTTTTCATCAATGGAAAGTGGCACAACCCAGGAATATCAGGTTCAAATTCTTTACATGATATGACGCTGAGTCATTATAAAGCAATCATTTAAGGAAGTGATGTCAGCAAAAAAACACTCAACAGCCCAAACAAATCAGTTGAATTTCCTTGTTTTCTGTAAACAAAACAGGATTTCAAAGCCACTTTGGGATTTCCAGTGTAGAATAGGAATTTGCATGTTCCCAGAGAACAGAAAGTCAAACTGGGAAGACAAGATGTGAGAGGGGAGCATTCACGGTTAGTGACATAGAACTTCTAATCAAGCATTTAACACTTCTGTTTGCCACTTCTCATTTCAGTTCGCCTTTTAGCTGTTCTATGTCAGGCAATTTCTCTACCAGAAAGTTTTCAGTCTAAGAAATTAAATGGGTGGTTCTTAAAGCAACATTCTCTTGAAAGCGCAGTTGCAGTTAAGTAATAACAAACCTGACTCACAAATTAGGTTTTTTTCTTCCCTCAGTACCCAGGGCTTCTTCATTACGGTTACTGTGTGTTCCTAGTATTTAGGAAAGAAAATCAGAAACTCACACCTATGGTCAAGAAAGAACAATCACCTTGTGATCGAGAGATAAGATGCTACCTAAGTATATCATATTAGATTTGCAGAAGATTAAACCCCCTTTTTGCTGGGTTATTTGCTTAGTTTATTGCGTTTGTGTAGCTGGTAGGTAGATTACTTCAAGCTCCGGTGGGACCAAAGGACGGAGATTGGGCCCTGGAAGTAAGTGCTTAGCAGGAACCTTTGGGGCAGTAGCTGGAGTAATCAGCACGAATTGTCTTGGATTAGCTTTGTGATTGGTCAGATCCACCAGCCTGACCAGCCACAAGACAGCACAGCCTCTGGTCACGCGAAGAATCTTCACATGGTGCTGTTTATGAAGCCTCCCTAACAGTCATTTTATAACATTGTGATAGGCAGAATTCTAAACACAGTTCTAAGATTCCTGTTCTCTGGTTATTCAGTCAAACAGGAATCTAGGTACTGCTGTGAAGGGATTTTGCAGATGGGATTAAGATTTTGTAATCTTAGGTAATCTTAAAATCAGTTGACTTTAAAATAGGGAAACTACCCAGGAGTGTCAGGGTGGGCCCAAGGTAATCACATGAGCCCTAGAAAGTCAATAGGGGCTGGGCATGGAAGCTCATGCCTGTGATCTCAGTGCTGTGGGAGGCTGAGGCGGGAAGATCACTTGAGCCCTGGAGTTCAAGACCAGCCTGGGCAGCATAGTGGGACCCTACCTGTACAAAATAAATTAGCTGCCGTTGGTCGCACACACCTGCAGTCCCAGCTACTTGGGAGGCTGAGGTGGGAGCATTGCTTCAGCCTGGGAGGATGAGGCTGTAGTGAACCATGATTGCACCACTGCACTCCTTTCTGGGTGACAGAGTAGGACCCTGTCTCAAAACAAAAACAAAAACAAAAAAACCAACTCCCCCCAAGAAAAAAACCAATAAAACTAAAAAATAGGAAAATAAAGTGACTTTACGTAGAATTTAAAAAGAAATTGGAACAAAAAGAGAGAAGGTAGAAGAGGAGGCAGAGGAGATGGGCAGGGATCTGTCTACCCATTGCTGGTTCTGAGGTTTAGGGGTTGCTATGTGCAACTGGAGAAAGGCCTCTAGAAGCTCAGGGTGGTCCCCAGTTGACAACTGTCTTGTTTTTCTAAGACCACCAGAGCGAGCACAAAAGAACCAGCGGGTAGGCAAGTGTAGGAGCAAAACTGCTAGTTTATTTTAGTAACCTAAGGTGTGGAGAAGAAGTCTGTCGGCCTCCGGCAAAGAAGGCCGGCAGAGTTCCCCTCCCCCAAGCTCTGGGACGGAGTTCCGACATCCCGACAGGACTGGGAAGCTGGGAAGTCCCCGTGGCTCAATGGCGGAGAGCGGCTTTTCTAGGAGTGGGAGGGCAATAGGTGGGGCATGGGCGTGTCAGGGGCGTTCCGCAGGTGCGATCAGGTAAATCTTGGTCTCTTCAGATTGACCTCACCTGGCGCATGCCCAGTTGGTCTGCACCTTCCCGGTCCCCGGCTGCATTTTCGCGCAGGCGGGAAGAGTTGGGAGGGGGGGGGATGAAGAACCCGGAAGTGCACCATCTTGCCTCCCTTCGTCCAAACAACCACCACCAAGAAAACAGGACCTCATTCCTACAACCGTATGGAACTGAATTCTGCCAACAACTGAATAAACCTGGGAAACAGATTCTGCCCTTAGAGCCCTCAGAAGAAAATAGTGCCCTGCTGACTCCTTGCTTTTTGCTACTGGAGGCTCTAAGCAGAGAAACCAGCTGAGCCCTCCAGGTTACTCATCTACAGAATTATGATATAATAAATAGATATTGTAAACAAGGCACAAATTTGTGCTAGTTTGCTATGGCAGCCATAGAAAATTAACACGAACCTCTTCTGATGGGGGCTTGAAGAATCTCTCTGCTATTTTCAGCCTCACTTCTTTGTGCTTTTGGATGAGGCACCATTTTGGACAACTGGTGACTACAGAGATGGCAGTTAAGAGCATCCATCTTTAGTTCTAGGTTGGAGGGAATCATACAATGTGCACTGAATGAAAATTTCATTTGGATGGACTCAGCATGCTTACTGTTCTACCCTCCAATTTTTTTTCACTCTGTAGACTCGGAAAGGTTTGTTTTCAAAGTAAGGATGGTGAGTGCTTCAGGAAGTCTCTAGAAGATTGTTATTCAACTGATCCTACATAATGGATTAAAAATGACGTGCTAGTTTCTCGGGGTGCTGTGAGAAATTACCCCATGCTGAGGGGCTTGAAACAACAGAATTTTATTATTATATACTGTGTATTAAATATATATAAATATATGTATTTATATATATGTATATATGTAGTGTGTGTGTGTGTAGTGTGTTTTATTAGAGCAGAGAGCAACAATCTTGGAAGGGTTCTTGTAATCGCTGGGAGGCAGATGCCTTCCAAAACCCAACATTCTATAACTCTAAACTAGTTGTTATATCCTGTGATTTAATGAAAATATGATTTTCGTTCTATTGCCTTAAAATATTGTGAAATATTTTAGTTAAAATTTAAATATCATCCACAGCCCAGTGTAGTGCTCACGCCAACAATCCCAGCACTTTACGAGGCCAAGGCTAGAGGATAGCCTGAGGCCAGGAGTTTGAAACCAGCCTGGTCAATATAGGGAGGCCCCGTCCCTACAAAAAATAAATATAAATAACTGGGCATGGTTATTTATGTCTACAGCACATGTCTGTAGTTCCAGCTGCTCAGAAGCTGAGGTGGGAGAATCGCTTGAGCCCAGGAGAGTTCAAGGCTGCAGTGAGCTAGGGTCATGCCATTATACTCCAGCCTGGGTAACAATGAGACCCTCATCTTTAAAAAATCAAATCAAATAATAAAATTCATTTTATTTTAAAATAAATACATCTCATCCACTGTGGCTTGGCACCACATAGACAAAAACAATAGATTAACCTTTTGAAATGTTTAACTGAGGAAAGCACTGTGAGCTTAGATTTTTAAAATGCCTTCTTAGATGTTTTATTTTTCTTGCCAAAGCTAAAGTAGCAGGCAAACATTATGTCTGTACTGGGTTGAATAGTGTCCCACCCTAAATTCATGTTCACCTAGAAACACAACATGTGACCTTCTGTGGGAATAGGGTCTTTGCAGAGGCTATTTGGCAAGTTAAGGGATGTCATACTGGATTAGGGTAGGCCCTATTCCATTGACTGGTGTCCTTATAACAAAAGGGAAATTTGGGCACAGCCACACAGAGGAGAAAGTCATTGGAAGACACAGAGAGAGAACACCATTTGATGAGGGGGTGGCAACTAAAGTGATGTGTCTACTGCCAAGGAAGGCCAAGCATTGCTGGCACCCCAAAAGCTGGAAGAAGCAAGGAAGGAAGTGGCCCTGGAGCCCTAGAGGGAGCACAACCCTGCGAACACCTTGATTTCAGACTTCTGGCATCCAGGACTGCGAGATAATAAACTTCTGTTGTTTCAAGCCACTCAGCATGGGGTAATTTGTCACAGCAACCTAGGAAACTAGCACAATGTTATTTTTAATTTATTATGTAAGATCAGTTGAATAACAATCTTCTAGATACTTCTGAAGCACTTACCATCCTTACTTTGAAAACAAACCTTTCAAAGTCTGTAGAGTGAAAAAAGTTTGGAGGGGAGAACAGTAAGCATGGAAGCCCGTCCATGCTTACCATGAATGAAATTTTCATTCAGTGCACATTGTATGATTCCCCCCAACCTAGAACGAAAGATGGATGCTCTTAATTGCCATCTCTGTAGAGTCACCAGTTGTCCAAAAGGGTGCCTTGACCAAAACGATGCCTTATCCAAAAGCACAAAGAAGTGAGGCTGAAAATAACAGAGAGATTCCTCAGGCCCCAATCAGAAGAGGTTTTTGTTAATTTTCTATGGCTATCATAACAAACTAGCACAAATTTGTGCCTTGTTTACAATATCTATTTATTATTTCATAATTCTGCAGATGAGTAACCTGGAGGGCTCAGCTGGTTTCTCTGCCTTAGAGCCTTCAGTAGCAGAAAGCAAGGGGTCAGCAGGGCTGTATTTTCTTCTGTGGCCTCTAGGGGCAGAATCTGTTTCTCCAGGTTTATTCAATTGTTGTCAGACTATATAGTATATATACACTATAGTATATATAGTCTATATACTATATATGTATAGTGTGTGTATATATACACATATATACACATGTGTAGAGTGTATAGACTCTAGTATGTACTATATACATATAGCGTGTATATACACATATATGTGTACAGTGTATAGACTATATACTATAGTATATATATACTATATACATATAGTGTGTGTATATATACTATTTTCTCTATAGTATAAATATATACTGTCAGAATGTTTCCCCAGGTTTATTCAAGTGTTGGCAGAATATGTGTATGTATAGAACATATATATTTATATATAGTAAATATACATAAATATATACCATATAGTATAAATATATATGTATGTACAAATATATATTTTTATATATTTATATAATACATAAAAATGTATAAGTATGTATTTATATAGTGTATATATATAAATTATCTATGTTAATTTGATTGGGTCTGTGTGGGAAAATGTGAATGCAGAGAATTCCTAATGCCAAAGGATTAATTAGCGACAGAAATTTTTTTATGCCAAAAGGATGTATTTAACACTTGATTAATAGTCTAAAATTTAATTCACAATTTTTGTTGTGGAAAATCAAACACACCTCTACAAATTACATGTGCCCACATGCTTAATTTGTGTGAACTTTGTTACTTTCCACTCTCACATTAAGACTCAAGTTTCAAATATTTGGATGACTGGAAACAACATTTTCACCAAGCCTGACTATTCAATATTTTGTATTTGCCTGAGTGTTTCATGACAGGTTAATCCATCATAGATTAACATATTTCAACAACTTTTGTTTTTCACTTAAAATGATGTGCGTTAGTGTACTTTTTAAATGCTTCAGATTAGTCTTGAGTAACAATGACAAGTGGTATTAAAAAATTAAATGGGCACCCTTTTCATCCCTGTTTTGCCCTCTTTAAACGTCTGCTGCAGCCTGGAGCAGTACATCGTGCCCTGAAGGAGCAGCTAATGTCTGTTTAGTGTGCGTGATCCTGGATCCTGATTTGTCTTATTTCACCAACTTCTCCCTTTTCTTCTCCATCCTCCTTGTTTGTCTTCCTCCCTTTTGGTTTGACTTTGCCTATTCCATTTAGGGGGATGCGCTAATCAGATCTCTCTGGATTTCAGAAGCTCTGCTTCATTTTCTTGTTTGTTTGTTTGTTTATTTATTTATTTGACGGTGTCTCCCTGTATTGCCCAGGCTGGAGTGCAGTGGCACAATTTCAGTTCACTGCAACCTCCGCCTCCCAGTTCAAGCAATTTTCCTGCGTCAGGCTCCTGTGTGGCTGGGATTATAGATCTGCATCACCACACCCAGCTAATTTTTGTATTTTTAGTAGAGATGGGGTTTTGCCATGTTGGCCAGGCTGGTCTCGAACTCCTGATCTCAGCCTTGACCTCCCAAAGGGTCTTGTTTTTTGAGCCTTCTGTTACAGCTGTGCAGGCAGACATCAGGAAACTCCTCCTCATCTCTGAACCTGTGCCTCTCTTATTGGATCTCTCTACCTCTAGTCTTATTCTTCTCTGATCTCTTCCCCAAATTGCATTCCAAAGAATCTAAGAATCTGTTTCTCCAACTCTTGGGACATTCAACAGATGTTGATTTACTGACATGACTTATGAGGTTCTTCATGATTGTTCCCTACTTACCCCTGTGGTTTTATCCTTTGTGTCCCTACTCTGTGACCCCATTCCATACTGCAGGCAAAATGGAATAAAGGATTACTTTCTTGCAGGTCTCCAGTTGTTCTGTGTTCCTTCTTTCTTCTAAGTCTTAGTACATTTTGTTTCCCTTTTCTATCTGGCACATTCTTTCCTTTATTTCTTTGTAAACATTTGCTATTTGTCCACATTGACTTAAATGTCACAGTCTCCAGGTAATATGCTCCATCGTCTGAGGATTTCATTAGGGAAACTTTTCTGTACTACATCACTCTAAACTTTCCCTAGTTAGTGCATATAACTGAGCCTCATAACGATCTGTTAATTTATCATATCTTCCCAAGGTTAATGGTAAGCTTGGGTATGTCTTTATTCCCAGCGAGGCACAGAGAAATCAAGAAATATTTATCAAATGAATGTTGAAATGTGTAAGTAATGACTAACATTTGATAAGCATTGAAATTTTTTACAAGAGTGGTGTTCTCTTATAGACACAGCATGTGTATGGTTGAAGCTCGTGGGCAAATCCAAGGCATGTTCTTTATAACATAGAATAGATGTTCTGAGAAGCGAAATGCTACTGGTAGTGAGCAAGGATAAGGGTTGCTGGTACAGTTTTGATCGTAGGAAAGATAAGTCTGTTCTAATAGGTTCAGTTCAGAGGTCAGAATGTGGGTGTTAGTAGACCATCTAATTGTGATCACCATAAACACGCCGCCCCTCATTTGCAGGTCTCTCTACTTAGGCTGATTAATAGTTATGGTTTCCATGAGCCAGGTACAAATTGACAAATTGTGTTCTTACTGATGAGCAGAGTCATTTTAGATGCATTTGAATTAGAATGCTTGCTGGGCTTGTTTAATCCCTGCACAATTAACAAATACTCATTTTGCAATCTGCGCTGCCAATGCTCTTTTTGGAACTGACAGAGGGACAGACAGAAGAGACTTTGTCATGTTTCTCCCGATGATGGAACAGACTAGAACAGTGCAACTCAATCTTTGCATGGGGTCTCCTGGGGACCTTGTTCAAATGCAGATTCTGATTCAGTGCTTCTGGATTGGGGCCCAAGGGTCTGCATTTCTAATAAGTTGCCAGGTAATTTCAAGAACCCCTTGGAAACTTGCTAAACAGTAAGTTCCTAGAAAATAAGAAATGAGGCTTTTTAGTTTTTGTGTGTTTTTCTTCTACCCTTAGCCTTTCAAAATAGATGTGAGAAGGTAGGCTGGGGGACCCAAATGGGGACTTCAGAGAATGGATATTTGGCTTGTTGGCTGGGATAAACTGACAAAGTTGAGGAAATTCTTAAGCCATTTTATATTGTTATATTGTTAGTTAAACAGAACCATTCACAGATTTGTTTCCCTGCCTCTGTTTCCACTTTGGCTTCTGAAATTGCAGTATATTAAGAAAATATTAAAGGTTGTTGTGATGGTTAATTTTAGATGTCAGCTTGACTGGATAGAGGGATGCCTAGATGGCTGGCGAAATGTTTTTGAGTGTCTTTAAGGGTGTTTTTGGAGGAGATTGGCATGTGAGTTGGAGGAGTTGGCTTGTGAGTTGGTGGGTTGGCAGGTAAGGAGTTGGCGTGTGAGTTGGCATGTGAGCTGGTGGCATGTGAGCTGGTGGAAGATCCTCCTTAATGTGGACAGGCATCTTCCATTCAACTGGGAACCTGGATGGAAAGAACAAAGAACGGCGAATTCTCTATCTTCTTTTTTAGAATGGGATGCCTTTCTCCTGCCCTTGGATATCAGAACTCCAGGTTCTTTGGCCTTCAGTCTCTAGGACTTACACCAGCAGCTTTCTGGGGCCTCTCAAACCTTTGGCCTTGAATTGAGAGTTGCAGCATCTGCTTTCTTTGTTCCCAGACATTTTGAGTTGAACTGAGCCAGGCCACTGGCTTCTGTGGTTCTCCAACTTGTAGAGAGCCTATCGTGGGAGTTATTGTCCTCCATCATCCTATCTGTCTATCTCCTACTGATTCTGTCTCTCTGGAGGACCCTCATGAATATAGTCGTACATGGCTTTTTCCTCTCTTACTTATCTTCAAATAATAAAAATAATACATTTCACTTATTTCCAGAGTAATTTCTCTGAACCCCTCTCCAGTACAGAGGCTGTTGTATTTTTAGTTCTGTCCTTGATAATTCCATCACTTAGCTCTAAAGAACACTTTATTTTTGTGTTCTCCTACAGGATTGTCCTCCAGATGAGAAACAGAGACAAAAATAACTCAAAAAATGCAAGCATTTTGCCTCCACTGCCTTTTGCTTTTCCAAGTTTATACTGAAAGAAGAAAACTACCACTGCTAACTACCAGTACCACCAAAAGCCATACATTCCTATGCTTCCCTGCCATGCACTTTATTCTAATTTAGGGTCTAGATTGGCTAAAATTGCAATGGTTGAACTTAACCACTTCCTCCGAGTGGATTCGTTGCCACAGGTTCTTTTCACTTGAACTTAAAGGTTCTTTTCACTTGAACTTTTAACTCCTGTTGTCTTAGTTGGCATAAACAAAATACTGTTGGCTGGGCACAGTGGCTCATGCCTGTAATCTTAGCACTTTGGGAGGCTGAGACGGGCAGATGACTTGAGGTCAGGAGTTCGAGACCAGCCTGGCCAACTTGGTGAAACCCCGTCTCTACTAAAATTACAAAAATTAGTCGGACGTGGTAATGCATGCGTATAAACCCAGCTACTTGGGAGGCTGAGGCAGAAGAATGGCTTCAACCCAGAGGCAGAGGTTTCAGTGAGCTGAGATCATACCACTGCACTCCAGCCTGGGCAACAGAGCGAGACTCCATCTTAAAAATAAAATAAAATAAAAATAAAATAAAATAAAATAAATATATAGTGGAGCTGTATTGTCCACAGGAAAAAATAAATTAAAAAAATGAAAACAAATACCAGTTAGCTCTGAATGCTCTCAGTAGGAGGCTGAAAGACACATTTTTCCACATGGCCATTAGCAAGAATGGCTAAGATCTTTACCAAGAGGTAGATCTGATGAGGCATGATTAGCTCCAGCATTTTTCTACATGTTTCTGCTGGTAGTTTCTCGAATCTTTGCTTTTATATACTTAAAAAAATCAGCCCAAATCTTTTTTTTTTTTTTTTTTTTGAGACGGAGTCTCACTCTGTCGCCCAGGCTGGAGTGCAGTGGCCGGATCTCAGCTCATTGCAAGCTCGGCCTCCCGGGTTTAGGCCATTCTCCTGCCTCTGCCTCCCGAGTATATGGGACTACAGGCGCCCGCCACCACGCCCGGCTAGTTTTTTGTATTTTTTTTAGTAGAGACGGGGTTTCACCATGTTAGCCAGGATGGTCTCGATTTCCTGACCTCGTGATCCGCCCATCTCGGCCTCCCAAAGTGCTGGGATTACAGGCTTGAGCCACCGCGCCCGGCCCCAAATATTTACTTAACATAAAACATATGATTTGATCAGCTTCAGTGCCTCATCTATGTTTGAAAATGAATATACTGTATTTGTGGTGCCCTTTACAGCTAGTCAGCAAACATGATCAGACTTTACCTTCTTGTTAAACCTTCTAGTTTAATAACTTAACTTCTAGTTAAGTTTTATTTCAGAATAAAGTAGGTCTGTCAGATCAAATAGTCTATTTAGGGAGATATATTCAAAATGCTGACCTTCATAATAAGACCTGTCACTTACTAAATACCTCCTATGTGTCAGGGACTATGCTAAGTACTTTATATTTGTTGTATAATTGAATATTATAGCAAGACCAATTACTGGATGAGGTTGTCATACTTATTTCTCACCACCCTCCAGTCAATCAATGCACAAACCTTTTAGAAATAAGGTGAAAAGGAAAACCAAAGCAACATTCAGAAAAAATAAACACACCACTCAAAGCCATATAACTAGATAGCTATGGTTTAAAAAAATCAAATCTAGGCTGGGCGCAATGGCTCACACCTGTAATCCCAGCACTTTGGAAGGCTGAGGCGGGCGGATCACGAGGTCAGGAGATTGAGACCATCCTGGCCAACATTTTGTGTTGCCCTGTCTCTACTAAAAAAAAAAAAAAAAAAAAAAAAAATTAGCCAGGCATGGTGGTGGGCACCTGTAGTCCCAGCTGCCCATTTCTAAGATAGGGCCTTCATAATGCAGAGTCACTTGAAAAATGTAACATGGAAATAGCACTGAAGTGAGACAACCATAGTTCAATTTCTGGTTTTGTCAGAAGAATGAGGTACACTTGGGAGAGTCACTAGTCATTTTACTTCTTGAGACTTCCTTTTTAAAATCTATAATGGAGAAATTAAGCTAGAGATTCAAACAATTTATTTACATTGCGGTCATGCTGGTAATTTATGGATTATATGGTGGTTATGGGCTGGGATTTTGGCTGTATACTTCCTTCTCTTGCTGAAAGGCATCTTTTATTTACCTTACTCTTTCATCCCACCCTTCTTTGCAAGGCAAACAATTTTATCTCTAATCTCATCCCACTTTTTTCGTTCTTTGCTACCACATTTTCTGTTTATGAGTCCATTCTAATTGTTTGTATGCAATAGACACAGCGTGGAATCATTGCAGTTTGAAAATATTTTTTTGAAAATTGACCCACCTCATGTGCAATTTCTTGGGTCGATTGCCAAATCTTGCTGTACCTTTGGTATGCTGTCAATTTAACAGAGTTGTGACTTAAGTAAAATGACAGTCTTAGCCCTGTGAAGCTGAACTTAGAATGTGTTTTATCCAAATAAATGACCTGAATTAAATAATTTGAGCTGCTATTTAACTTCACTGTAGGCAGCAGGTTTAGAGGAAACCTGGCTGGTCCACCTTAAACCCAAATTCTACTATTGGGTTCTTGACTGATGCTAATAAACCCTTAGACAACATCATTACTCACTTCATGCTATGACACTGTAATAAATAGAGATCTGTTTATAACGAAGACCACTTGGTTTTTCTGCTTTGAAAGCAGAGTGAAAAGTTAATTGTAGCTCCCAATTCTAACTTGGGTGTCCTTTCTTATTTGGATGCCATCATTGATTTCACCTTTTGCTTAGATTTTGTGAAAATTTGTAGCCTCTGTAATGGTGATGGCTGAATAGATCAGGCCAAGCTCTGATAGCCAATGAACTTTTCATTAGTGAGCAGATGAATACACAAAACCTTTAGAAAAACTGATAATCCTCTCTACAATTTAATGCACACCTATAATGTTCCAAGAACCACGCTAAATGCATGGGATATATTTCTCATTTAACTCTCAGAACAACTTTCAGTTGACAAATGGAAAGTTGAAGCACAAAGCTGGTTTTCCAGTGCCATTTTCTACAAGGTAATATAGTAACAGCAAAGCTGGAATTTAACTTCATGCCTGTATAATTTCAAAGCTCATGCTCTTTGCCTCTATGTCATGAATGCATGACAGTATTATGGGTTCAATTTTAACAAAAACAAAACAAAACAAAACCATGAGGTGTCTTTTAGCAAGAGATTCTCTTTTATGAAGAGCCCAAGAGTTAAATATTACAAAAACATTAAAAACTGCAAAAATACTGCAGTGTGATTGCTCTTCCTCATCTAGGTTTTTCCTTCTATACATGAGTTTTCAATTATATTTAAATTTTAATAAATTCACTTATTGTGAGCATCCTGAACTTCTATCACCCATTCTATATTTATTAATGCTCCAAAATTCTTAAAAGTTATCGTCACAATTTAACGTAAATGCTTGAGATAAAAATTCTGTTATGTGCTGGTCTCCATAAATATGTTTCCTCATATTTTCCATCTTGCCATTGTTTTTTTAATGCTTAGCATGAAACTGCAGAAGGTGACACTTGCTCATTGCTCACTTTGCTGTTCTGACCCACTTACTTTATTCTAGTTCTTCAGTGCTTTCTGACTTTTTCTCAAAGTTGCTTGATCGTGTTACTAGTTCTCACATTTCTTGTTTCTTCTCACCCTTGGACTTGACACTGTCCCCTTGGATATTGACTTTCTTCCATGTAAACCATAATTTGTATTCACTCTCAATGACATTTTCTCATACTGTCTTGGAAAAATAATCTTGGTAGCACATTAGTGGATAACATTCCTAACCAAGCTTTTGTTTTGGCCCCTCAAAGGAAAGACAGTTAACATTGATTCTGATTTTTTTTAAAGCTTTAAAAAGGTATCCTCTTGTTATAATAACCTATATTTTAAAAACCATTAAACTTGGAAGTCAATTGGAATGTCACATAATAGAGCTTTCTACCAATATCTTGACTTCCCTTCTTAATGTATCTTTTTAATGATTATTATTTATATAATATACCTGACTATTCCAGTGGGTTACTGCTTTCTGAAGCAGCCAATCTATTTTGTATTCCACTCTTTTGGAATGCTTTTTCTTATATTAAGCAAAATTATATTTCGTTGGTCCAAATTCTAAACCATGCAACCGCATAGAACAAGTCAATTTCCTCTTACACAAGAAAATATTTTAACACTTGTAAATAACTTTCACTATTCTAAATATTTTCATTTATTTTTTATCATTCCTCATAGGAGCTGGTTTGGAAAACTTTATGTCTTTGTCTCTTGTGGGGTGGAAGGACTCTACTCTTTAAATACTTATCTTAAATGAACTACCTTGAATTTCAATGTGATCTGCTCAGAATAGAGTGAACCTATGTGATAGTTAATTTTTCTCTCCCTGCCTGTACCCATGACCTCATGGAAAGTTTCCTACAATCAGTTGACAAAGAGAAGATGGGGGCCTGGTTTACACATGGCCTGGTTTCCGCATATTTGCATGATATGCAGGCACCACATAAAGTGGACAGCTGCCGCATCACAGCTCCTCTCTGAGATAATGCTGAAGCACAGTGGTGAAGGAAAGTCTTCTCAGTGGGCAGAACTTTGAGAAGTGCAGTGGTTTCTCATGTTGCTTGGAAGAGGAAGTAGCGAGATGTGTGATTATATACTGATTCATGGGCTGTGGCCAGTGTTTTTGCTGGACAATCAGGGACCTGGAAGGAACATGATTGGAAAATTGGTGACCAAGAGATTTGGGTAAGAGATATGTTGATAGACCTCTCTGAATGGGCAAACAACGTGAAGCTATTTGTGTATCATGTGAATGCTCATCAAAGAGTGACTGCTGCACAGGAGGATTTTAATAAAGTGGATAAGATGATCTGTTCTGTGGTTGCTGGTCAGCCTCTTTCTTTAGCCATCCATTTCATCACTCAATGGGCTCATGAACAAGGTGACCATGGTGGCAGGGATGGTGGCTTTGTGTGGGCTTAGCAACATGGACTCACCAAGGCCAACCTGGCTCCAGGCATTGCTGGAGGCAGTGCAGTGCAGAGGCACTGTTGCAGGCACTATCTGCCAGCAATAGAGAACAACACTGAGACCACTGATATGGCCCCATTCACTGGGGTGACCAGCCAGCTGCCTGGTAGCAGGTTGGATACACTGGATCCATTCCATTATGAAAAGGGCAATGTTTGGTCTTTATTGGAATAGATAATTTGGATATGGATTTGTCTTCCATGCATGCAATACTTCTGCCAATATTACCATCTGTGGCTTAGAATGCCTTATCTGTAATCATGCTATTCCACCCGGCATTGTTTAAGATCAAGGAACTCACTTCACAGCAAAAGTTCAGCAATGGGCCCATGGCTGTGGAGTTCACTGGTCTTACCATATTTTCTACCATCCTGAAGCAACTGGCTTGACATAATAGTGGAATGGTCTTTTGAAGACTCAATTACAGTTCCAGCCAAGCGACAATGTCTTGGCTGGCACTGTAACTGGTCAGGGGTGAGATTCTCCAGGAGACTGTATATGCTCTGAATCAGTGTCCAGTATATGATGCTGTTACTCTTATAACCAGGGTTCATCATCTAGAAATTAAAGGATGGAAATGGAATGGCACCACCCACTAGTACCCCTAGTGACCCACTAGCACAATGTTTGCTTTCTGTTTCTGTGACTTTGTGGTCTGCCGGCCTAGCAGATTTAG
The DNA here is from genome assembly GCF_002776525.5 of Piliocolobus tephrosceles. Classification (NCBI taxonomy): domain Eukaryota; kingdom Metazoa; phylum Chordata; class Mammalia; order Primates; family Cercopithecidae; genus Piliocolobus; species Piliocolobus tephrosceles. Next base: position 43,775,378 of record NC_045450.1, read on the forward strand.
TTCCAGAGGGAGAAATTCTTCCTCCAGTAAATACAACAGTGATTCAGTTGAACTGGAAGTTAAGACTGTGAACCAGCCCCTTGGGGCTCTTCATACCTCCAAGTCAACAGACAAAGGAGGAGTTAAGGGATTGGCTGGGCTGCTTGATCCTAGTTGCCAAGGAGGAAATTGGACTACTACTCTACAATGGAGGTAAAAAAGAGTATGGTTTGAAATACAACAGAGCCTTTAGGGCATCTCTTATTAGTATCATGCTACGTGATTAAGGTAAATGGAGCACTACAACAACCCCATCCAAGCCAGACAGCAAATGGCCCAGACCCTTCAAGAATGAAGATTTGGGCCACCCCAGCAGATAAAGAACAAAACTACGTGAAGTGCTTGCTGAAGGCAAGGAAAATACCTAATGCGTAGTGGAAGAAGGTAAATACAAATACCAGCTATGATCATGTGACTAGTTGCAGAAAGGAGGACTATAATTGTCATGAATTTTCCTCTTCATTTTGATACGAACATCTGTTGTGTGTGTATTTTTTTTTTCTTCTCTTATTATCAAGGAGCATAAGACATTGCCTTTGTATCATAGTGTTGCAGTATTGTTAATTTGATACCATAGTATTTAAGTTACAGGATGGAAAGAAGAAGAGTAATTATCACTTAAGGACTTTACCTCTTCTTTTGGGAAATGAGTTAGTACATTCTGGGTTGTAAGCAGGATAGTTGTATCATGTTAGGTGGAATTATGACCTTATTATTATCTTTATCTGGAGATCAATTGTGGCTTAAGGGAATTTGTGTGAATGCCAAGTTGATGAGGTGGACTTGAGAAAGCTGATTTTATATTTCAACTTGAACGAATCAGGGAATGCCCAGATATCTGGTTAAACGTTCTTTCTGGCTATGTTCATGAGGATATTTCTGGATGAGATGAGTGTTTGAACCAGTGGACTCAGTAAAGTAGATTACCCTCCCCCGTGTGAGTGGTCACCATCTAACCTGTTGAGGGCCTGAATAGACAAAAGGTGGAGGAAGGAGGAGCTTGCCTTTTTTTTTTTTTGCCTCACTGCTTGAGCTGGAACATCTCATCTCATCTTTTCCTGCTCTTAGAATTGGATTTTTGCTCATTTTTTTGTTTTTATTTTTTCTTTTTCACATAATTTTTCTTTTTCCTTCCTTTATGTTTCATTATTTGGTTGTATCACAATTAGTCTAACATCTCCGGTATTTTGGGGGACACATATTTTTCTGAGATTCTTCCTACGAAACCAGAAGGCATCTACAAATGGTAACACTGTGAACTGTTTCCTTTCATTTTCTTTTTAAAATTTCTGCTTCTATTTTAGATTTAGGAGGTGCAGATGCAGGTTTATTACAAGGGTATACTGCATGATGCTGAGGTTTGGACTTCTATTGATCCTGTTGTCCAAATAGTGAACACAGTACCCCAGAGGTAGTTTCTCAACTCTTGTACCCTTCCCTCCATTTGTCCTTTGGAATCCCCACTCAGAGTGGGATTTATACCATTGGCTTACCTGGTTCGCAAGCCTTCAGATTCAGATTGAATTTCACCACTGGATTTCACTGGGTCTCCAGCTTACAGATGGCAGATTTGGGACTTTTCAGTCTCCTTAATTACATAAGCCAATTCCTCATAATACATTTTCTTATATATTTGTATATATGTATTATATTATTTATATATGACAGGATATATATATGTGTGTTTATATAGATGCGTGTTTTCTATTGATTCTGTTTCTCTGAGAACCCTGACTAATAAAAAAAGTTATCATCTTTGTTATAGACACTAAATATTTTGTTCATTTGGGCCTCTTTGGTCATAAGGTACAAAGCAATCTGACAAAAATATATTGCCCCTCAGAAAAGAATTTATATTAGGAGTTTACTGAGGTGTGCACCAGTTTAACTGGCCTCAGGAAGACCTGGAGCCCAGGACACAAACGGCTGGATGTTTTGAACCTAGCTCTTTTAAATTTTGTCTAGAATAATAGAGTAAATAATAGGGCCAGAGTACTGTGTATCTGTCTGACGTTTTCTTCTCAATACCTCTCTATGCTATCCCTAGCCCTTCATCTCCTGCTAACTTACTTTTTGTGCCAACATTTAGACTTCAATTGGGTTACAGCAGTAACCTTGAAAGGGAGGCGGTGACCATAGCAGTTCACAGTGTTATTATTTGTAGATGCATTCTGGTTTCATAGGAGGTAAGAATCTCAGTAAATTACATGCCCCCCAAAATATTAGAGAGGTTAGACTAATTATGGTACAACCAAATAATGAAACATAATGGGCCCTTGAAAATCATGGATGGAGAATTCAAAATGACATAGGAAAATGTTGATGATATAATTTCAGCAAAAATTGAAGGGCAAGAAACTGCATAACCTGTATGATTCCAATTACATTAAAAATGAAGACATCCACCTGAAAAATGAATATAAGCTTAATCATGATTATATGTAGACTACAGATTATAGATAATTCATAGTTCCCTCTGAATCTCTTTCCAAGATTTCTATGGGGGAACATCTATTAATTTTTATCAAAAATAAAATCTAAAAGCAAAAAGTATAAATATGAATCAAATAAGTGTAAATTTTGATTATGAGGACTAAAAAACTTAACATATGTGAAAGTCTTAAGAGTGACTAGCCCACAGTAGGTGCTCAGTAAATTCCCTTTTCTTTTAAAATTTTTTTTCTGTTCAGTACTGAGCCTTTATATGAAAGAATCCATCTAGGATACTGCATACAAAGGCCAAATCGACATGGAATAAAATTTAAGTCAACAAAATAAGAATGAAATGTGTCATAGAGAGGAAAAACCAGTTTATGGGTTGGAGTAGCCTCTGAGCTGACTTTTACACTCCAGGTTTTCTTTGATTCCATAATCTACTCCAGTGTGGTTTCATTAAATGTAGCATAATAAAGGGAATAAAATTTACATCTAAATTCACAATAGTATATGTGTTTATATGTTCTCCAGGCTAATTGCCATTTCTGAACATCATTTAATGTGACAATACTCTTTAAAGCAGACTTATAACTTCACTTGTAAACTTTTCCCATGAGGTTAAGGCCAGAGTATTAGAGTCTCCCCTGGTCTTCACTTATAGATATCTAGATTTGAGAGTAAGTAAATATTCTTCAATGTAAAATACAATTGAAGCCATGTGGTAGAAATATTTCCTCTTCAGTTTTCTTTTTTTTCTAAAGTTGGAAACTCTTTGCTAGTTCGTTGTTCTGTCAGGAGTTTCTTTTCTTTTTGCTTTTAATTATCTTTGGCTTTTGTTTAACAGGTCTCATGTATGTGTTGGATCTATGCCCCCTCTCCTCCACACATCACTTTGCTTTCTTAGCTGTGAATTTGATGCAGTTAAAGTCTGCCTCAATGTACCAATTACCAGCATTTAAAATAAAACCAAGCTACAGATTATACAAATGAAAGGAGGAAAAAAAACAATAGCACTTTGTATAAACAAGGGCAGGGAGACAATTTGTTCTAGTCAAGGACAAATAAAGTTAAACTCTACCCAAATTACCACATGTCAAGCTAATCAAGGAAATGTTGTTTCTTCAATTCTATTGTGCAAAAATAATTGAAACGACATTTTCTAAAATCTGGCAGAGGTAAATGTTTTTTAAAGCAGGCCTGCAAACTTTCAGATATTTCAGGTCACCCTAAGAGCTATTTGTATTGTGTGCTCGACTGAAATAATTGGAGAGCATAGCTTCAAGATGTGTTTTTTCTGCTTGAGAGAATCAGGGCCATCTCTTGGGGTTCGAGAGTAAACCCAGGTATGTTAAAGGGACCTCCCAAATCCCTAAGGGTATCCTCATGAGAATCACTCAGTTACATGTTTTTGTTTTTTGGTTATTTCTATCCCTTCATGTTATCCGTCAATGTGCTCTTTGTGAAACCCATTTACCTGTTGTGTTTTCTTGCATATTGTACATGAAATCTTAGTAATAAATCAACTTTCTTGATATAATTTGTTCAAGTCTTATTCAGAAATTAATTTTGACGTTTATTGGGGCAATTAACAAGTAGACAGACTAGAACAATGATGAATAACATATTCATTCTTTTTGTTCCTCATTCTATTCTTTTCTGAAGTCAATATTGCTTAAGGTTGTAAAATGAAAGTTCTACAAATCACAATCACATAACTGTCAGGCACCTTATTAAATTTCATTCAATCCCATACCAATTCTTAAGGGACCATCACTATCTTCCAATTTACACAAAAATTGAATAAAAACTGATCAAAAATTTATGGGAATGAAAAGTCATCTTAAATTTGATCTACTATTGCTGGAGAGAAAACTAGGCCAAGAAGTTTAGCCTGTTAGGCAGAGGGGAGCCATGAACAGCTTGTGAACAGAGGAGTGACATGATTAAATCTGTCAGTGACACACAAAATTGATTCTTTGATCATTGCTTACACTTTTTTTTCTTTATTATAAAGGCATAAAATGTATTGTAACAAGCCAAAGCATTCAGAGTGGGAAGTTAAATCATGGTGCGGACATTGCTGACAAAATGTTCATGGAGTCTTTTATATTTTCTCGGCATCCTTGGAGTTCAGTGACTAGTTCTGGCTGCTGGTCTCCGGGTGACATGTGTCATGTTTGAGCTAAGGCAGGAAAGAGCTAATGTGTCTCCTCCATCCCTTTCTCCCACTCACTGGTAGCGTTGGAGGCCAGTGGTTGAGTTATAGGGTCAGGAGATTGAAGCTGCCGGTAGCAACCACAAGAAATAGAGTTTTCCCAGAACAATGTCCAACAAGAAAGATACAGTCATTCTGGAGATCAATTTGGCAGTTAGTAGTGAAATTAAAAATGACATGATTATGGATTAGCAATGCCCACTTTTGGTTATTTGCCTTGTTAAAAAATATCATACAGGTCTATTAAAAAGAAGTGTCCAAGATCATCAGATTTCCCCTTCTTCCCCTGCTGACATGCTTTTTGTGCTGAACTTTAGATTTCAATTGCGGTACAGTGTATTTATGGTAATGAACAATTTGAGGTGATCTGTGTGTTCATTTCTGTAAAAATAAGTAACATAATCAATAAGCTAGATACATATATAAAAATGGGTAGATTTTAAATATACCATATAGCATAGATTTTATTATTTGTATAAATTTAGGGGGTACAACAGCAGTTTTGTTACATGGATATATTGCATAGTGGTGACGTCTGGACTTTATCACCTGAATAATGTAGATTGTACCCACTAAGTACTTTCTCATCCATCACCCCCACCCTTCTGAGTCTCCAGTGTATATCATTTCACACTGTATGCCCATAAATGCATAGTTTTGAGTTATAAATTAAGGAACAGCCAAGAACTGTAGAATAGCATCATTTATATACCCTGAAAACACAAAAACACACATGTACAATAACATGATATGTTTTACAGGGTTACATATGTGACCAAGATGATGAGGAGGAAAGGGAAAGGAAATGGACACTAAAAGTTAAGTGAAAAATAAAAATAAAAAGTAAAACAAGAGAAGGGCTTTTCATAGAACAATTCAGAAATATGTTTAACTCAGCTTTGTAAATCTGAGGTGACAACAAAATTAGAAGGAAAAGATAATTACCTGTCCACTTCAAATTCCACCTTGTGATATATCCACGTTAATACAATGGTGAGCTTCCTCCAATGCTGTGTTCACAACACCTTAGATTCACCTTTGCATAAGCCTATATTATTTCAATTGTTGGGACATAGCTCATTATCAACATGACCTTGGTCAGAGATTCATAAAACATAAGTTGAAAACTTTCTTAGCTCCTAGTCTAAATAACCTCATTTTACCTAATGCTGACTCAAATAACTGAAATTACTTTTTCAAGCAAAAAGAAAAAATCAAGGGTCAGGGTCAGCACTGAAGATCAGATCTTCTATATAGCTAATCAGCACTATTTCCATTATGCCCTGTTACACATAAGAATATGGGGAGTGTCTGAAAAAGATCAAAATAAACATAATCAATTTAAATACTAGACTAATTCATGTTATACCAATTATGCCTGCCACTTACCATTTGAAAAATATATTTTAAGATGATTTTTCAAGTTCTCAGGCAATATTTACAGAGGAGACTGTGGTGGTATTAGAGGCTAAGCTGTTGATTACAAACAGGAGAATTTTCGGCTTTATGTGATTTGCTTAGAGGCAGCAAAATGAGTTGAAGTGGAAATAGTCCACTCTCTGACCCTATTCATCCTTATGGAATTTTATCCCTACGTTCAAGTAAAAGAGAGCTCTTTAGCTCTCATTCAGCCTTGTCATTATATTGGTTCAAACATAGGAAGTGTAAATAATTAAGAAACTTTAAAATTGTCCAATTGTAAGTTCATTCAAAAACTTTTCTCCCCTTAAAAGGTGTATCTACTGGAATTTTAATCAGAGAAGACAGACATTTTAATTCTAAACTTATTTTTCCCATAGTATTCAGTCTCTGAAATATCTCCAAGGAAATTTGCATACTATGTAGAGATGAGATAGATTCAAAGAGTGGGGAGAATTAACTCCTGAAACTGCTACTCTTCCAAGTCTTTCATTGAAGGTGACTTTGATGATGGCCAGCATATGTGTAAGATAAACCATAATGTTCATTGCCTTGGTAAGCGAAACTGAAAATACATATGCTCTTTAGTGATTTTATATAGGTGTAATCTCTATGCTCCCATATAAATTTGCAAATATAGATTATTTTGAGTAACATTAAAGTCTTTATAAACTCATGTCAGAAAAGTAATAACAGATAATAAAATCACATGAAAACAGATGATTTCAATCTCATAATACTGTTATCTGTATTCTGTATTTCAGTCTAACCTTTGATCTAGACTTCTATGATCATATAAGTACCATACATTTTAACTTTTTTATCTGAAATCTTTTTGCTAGGAAATCCAGAAGTAGAATACAATCATTTAATATCTTACTTGATCAAATATGTTATTTAAATGACAGTTTTAATGTTGGTACCAGAGTGTGAAGTTGATATTTTTTATGGGATTGTAAACTGATATAATTCTTATGATCAATTATCTATGTGAGTTAAAAGGTAACTTTTAAAAATCAATTTTATATCTACCAGCTGTGTGACCTTGTACATATGTTGGTCTTTATGAGTTGACTTAATTATACAATACCACTACCCCAAGAGCTAACATATATTGTGCAATTACTGAGTTAGAATTATACTGAGAGGCTTACACATCACACTAGAACTGTGCAAGGTCAATGTGATTAGCTACTTTGAGTTTCAGTTTATCTGTAATGTAGAGAAAATTAAGTTATCCACAGTCTCATGAGTAGCCAATGGCAAAGCCAGGAATTGAACCCAAGTCTGTTGTGCTGTACGGTCTAGGGCACATTTCACCGCATACTATACTGCCTAAGGTTTGTCCTTTTCCTCAGCCTTCTGTGGCAAGGGCATCCCAACCTTGTGTGCTCTGTGAGCTGACATTGGTGCATTATTTCTTCTTCCCCATATATGTTTGAGCTTCCTTCTAAAGTTACCGAAATGCCAGGGTTTCAGTCTAGATCTTGTTGCTTGCCTCACAGAAGGCCAATCACTGAGACAATGAGTATTGCTAGGAAAGGAGACTTTATTGGGTGCTGCAGGTGAGGAGAACAGGAGACCAGTCTCAAATCTACCTCCCTGATCAACTACAGTTGTGGAGTTACATAGAGGGGAAGGAATGTAACTAAGTGTGGACAAACAGGAATTAGAGGGGGTAAGGAACATGAGTTGGCCAACAGGAAGCAGGTGGTCAGTTAGGCAACCATGACAGGGGAGAGGTCTGCTGTGTCATTGTCTAGATGCAATGATCTGGAGAGTTTCAGTTCCTTGATACTCTCTGGAAGGCCTCATGGTTGGTTTTCTGGGAAAAAGGTCAAGTAAGATAAATTCAAGTTTCAAGATTTAAGACTAGAAGGGTCAATTACTATGTTTATCCAAAAAACAGTAAACATCAGTTCTGTGAGACAGTTGGACTGGTTTCACTAACATACTAATTTAGGTCAAGGACAACTAGATTTTCGTCTATTTTTTTCTCTTTCCTTTTGATTTTTCAGAAGAAACAACAAACCCCACATAGACTTTTCAAAACACAAATCTGGTTATGTTACTATCCCATGGTAAAAGTCATTAAGTGGTTTTTGATTGCTCTCAAATAAAGTCTAAAATACTTGCCAAGGTTTTCAAACTTTGCTTGATCAGACCCTCTGCCATCTGCCTGGGCCCTCCTGCCCTACACAGTACTCTGAACTCTGATGTTCCATGTATCTTCCATTACAAGTCTTTTACAAGCACTCTCTCTTTCCTTGGAGAGGTTTCTCCTACTCTTCACCTGTTTACTTTCTTAAGCAAATGTCTTCTCTTACATAGCCAGTCAGTTTCCATGGTTAAATGTTTGAAATTAAAAGCATTGCATTACTTCCTTGCACTGATCTCAGTTTATGACATTTTTTTGTGCATTTGTTGACTATCACACAAAAAATCCACACTGCCATTCTATTAATCAGGGTTTTCCAAAGAAATAGAAACAATGAGAATTGTATATATTTTTAAAAAACAATTTTATGTCTACCAGTTGTATGACCTTGAACATATATCACATATAATATATAGAGAAGGGTTCTTATTTATTTATAACATTTCAGCTTCTATTTTAAATATAGGGGGTACATGTGTAGGATGGTTACATGAGTACATTGGACCCAGGCAGTGAGCACAGTACCCAATAGGTAGTTTTTCAGCCTATGTTCCCTGCTTCCATCTCACCTCTGGTAGTCCCCATATCTATTGTTCCCATGTTTATGTCCATGTGTGCTCAAGGTTTAGCTCTCACTTAGAAGCGAAAACATGTGGTGTTTGGTTTTCTGTTTCTATTTTAGTTTGCTTAGGATAATGGCCTCCAGCTCCATCTATGTTATTGCAAAGGATATGATCCCGGTTTTTTTAAGGTTGCATAGTATTCTATGGTGTACATGGACCACATTTTCTTTATCCAGTCTACCGTCGATGGACATCTAGATTGATTCGATGTCTTAGCTGTTGTGATTAGTGCTGCAATGAACATGTGCATGCGTCTTTTTGTAGAACAATTTATTTTCCTTTGGCTATATACCTAGTATTGGGATTGTTGGGTCAAATAATGGCTTTGTTTTAAGTTCTTTGATAAATCTCCAAACTGCTTTTCACAGTAGCTGGAATAATTTACACTACCACCAATAGTATATAAGCATTCCTTTTTCTCTGCAACCTTGCCAGTATCTGTTGTTTATTGGCTTTTGTATAGTAGCTATTCTGACTGGTATGAGATAGTATCTCATTGTGCTTTTGATTTGCATTTGTATCAGGGCCTTTACTAGGGAAATTGGCTCATGTGATTATGGAGGCTAAGAAGTTTCATGTTGAGAGTGAGGGCTGCTAGCACATTTGCAGTGCTTGAGGAGACCTTCAGCCTGCCACGGTACCGTGGGAGGCCCTCTCTGGGCTGGCTGAGGCCAGAGCCGCCTCCCTCTGCTTGCAGGGAGGTGTGGAGGGAGAGATGCTGAGAGTGAGGGCTGCCAGCACATTGTCACCTCTCAGTGTGGTCTACAACAGAGATATCCAGGGAATTATGGCCGAATCTGAGTCCAAAGTCTTGGGAACCAGGGGTATCTGGGGAACCCACCCCCAATATTTAAAAGTAGGTACTTTCTATTTTTCCTAAGTGTTGGCCAGTCTGAGAAATAAAGAGAAAGAGTACAAAGAAAGGGATTTTACAGCTGGGCCACTGGGGGTGACATCACATATTGGTAGGTCTGTGTTGCCCACCTGAGCTGCAAAACCAGCGAGTTTTTATTAGGGATTTCAAAAGGGGAGGGTGTGTATGAACAGGCAGTAGGTTACAAAGATCACATGCTTTAAAAGGCAATAAAGATTACAAGGCATAGAGCAAAATTAGAATTACTGATGAGGGTCTATGTTCAGCTGTGCATGTATTGTCTTGATAGATGTCTTTAACAACAGAAAACAGTATTCGAAAGCAGAGAACCGGTCTGACCTCAAATTCACCAGGGTGGGGTTTTCCCCCACCCTAGTGAGCCTGAGGATACTGCAGGAGACCAGGGCGTATTTGAGTCCTTATCTCCACCGCATACGACAGACACTCCCAGACTGGTTGTTTATAGACCTTCCTCCAGGAATACATTCCTTCCTAAGGGTATTAATTATTAATATTCCTTGCTAGAAAAAGAATTCAGCAATATCTCTCCTACTTGCACATCCGTGTATAGGCTCTCTGCAAGAAGAAAAATATGGTTCTTTTCTGCCCAAGCCCGCAGGCAGTCAGACCTTACGGTTGTCTTCCCTTGTTCCTTAAAATTGCTGTTATTCTGTTCGTTTTCAAGGTGCACTGATTTCATATTGTTCAAACACACATGTTTTACAATCAATTTGTACAATAGTGGTCCTGAGGTGATGTACATTCTCAGCTTATGAAGATAACAAGAGTAAGAGATTAAAGTAAAGACAGGCATAAGAAATTATAACAGTATTATTAGGGAACTGTTAAATGGCCGTGAAATCTTCACAATTTATGTTCAGAGATTGCAGTAAAGAGAGGGGTAAGAAATTATAAAAGTATTAATTTTGGGAACTGATAAATGTGCATGAAATCTACATAATTTATGTTCTTCTGCCGTGACTTCAGCTGGTCCCACTGTTCGGGGTCCCTGACTTCGAGCAACACAGGGGGCCACTGGTGCAAGTCCCAGAGTGGGAAGTCTGGAGAAACTGTAGTTTTTTTTTTTTTTTTTAAATACTTTAAGGTACATGTGCACAACGTGCAGGTTTGTTACATATGTATACTTGTGCCATGTTGGTGTGCTGCACCCATCAACTCATCAGCACCCATCAACAAGTCATTTACATCAGGTATAACTCCCAATGCCATCGCTCCCCCATCCCCCCTCTCCCCTCCTCCCTCCCCCTCCCCATAATAGGCCCCAGTGTGTGATGTTCCCCTTCCTGAGTCCAAGTGATCTCATTGTTCAATTCCCACCTATGAGTGAGAACATGGTGGTGTTTGGTTTTCTGTTCTTGTGATAGTTAGCTGAGAATGATGGTTTCCAGCTGCATGCATGTCCCTACAAAGGACACAAACTCATCCTTTTTTATGGCTGCATAGTATTCCATGGTGTATATGTGCCACATTTTCTTCATCCAGTCTGTCACTGATGGACATTTGGGTTGATTCCAAGTCTTTGCTATTGTGAATAGTGCCGCAATAAACATACGTGTGCATGTGTCTTTATAGCAGCATGATTTATGGTCCTTTGGGTATATACCCAGTAATGAGATGGCTGGGTCATATGGTACATCTAGTTCTAGATCCTTGAGTAATCACCATACTGTTTTCCACAATGGTTGAACTAGTTTACAATCCCACCAACAGTGTAAAAGTGTTCCTATTTCTCCACATCCTCTCCAGCACCTATTGTTTCCTGACTTTTGAATGATTGCCATTCTAACTGGTGTGAGATGGTATCTCACTGTGGTTTTGATTTGCATTTCTCTGATGGCCAGTGATGATGAGCATTTTTTCATGTGTCTGTTGGCTGTGTGAATGTCTTCTTTTGAGAAATGTCTGTTCATATCCTTTGCCCATTTTTTGATGGGGTTGTTTGTTTTTTTCTTGTAAATTTGTTTGAGTTTTTGTAGGTTCTGGATATTAGCCCTTTGTCAGATGAGTAGATTGCAAAAATTTTCTCCCATTCTGTAGGTTGCCTGTTCACTCTGATGGTAGTTTCTTTTGCTGTGCAGAAGCTCTTTAGTTTAATGAGATCCCATTTGTCAATTTTGGCTTTTGCTGCCGTTGCTTTTGGTGTTTTAGACATGAAGTCCTTGCCCATGCCTATGTCCTGAATGGTACTACCTGGGTTTTCTTCTAGGGTTTTTATGGTATTAGGTCTAACATTTAAGTCTCTAATCCATCTTGAATTAATTTTCGTATAAGGAGTAAGGAAAGGATCCAATTTCAGCTTTCTACTTATGGCTAGCCAATTTTCCCAGCACCATTTATTAAATAGGGAATCCTTTCCCCATTTCTTGTTTTTCTCAGGTTTGTCAAAGATCAGATGGCTGTAGATGTGTGGTATTATTTCTAAGGACTCTGTTCTGTTCCATTGGTCTAGAGCTCTGTTTTGGTACCAGTAGCATGCTATTTTGGTTACTGTAGCCTTATAGTATAATTTGAAGTCAGGTAGCGTGATGCCTCCAGCTTTATTCTTTTGACTTAGGATTGTCTTGGCAATGCGGGCTCTTTTTTGGTTCCATATGAACTTTAAAGCAGTTTTTTCCAATTCTGTGAAGAAACTCATTGGTAGCTTGATGGGGATGGCATTGAATCTATAAATAACCTTAGGCAGTATGGCCATTTTCATGATATTGATTCTTCCTATCCATGAACATGGTATGTTCTTCCATTTTTTTGTGTCCTCTTTTATTTCACTGAGCAGTGGTTTGTAGTTCTCCTTGAAGAGATCCTTTACATCCCTTGTAAATTGGATTCCTAGGTATTTTATTCTCTTTGAAGCAATTGCGAATGGAAGTTCATTCTTGATTTGACTCTCTGTTACTGGTGTATAAGAATGCTTGTGATTTTTGCACATTAATTTTGTATCCTGAGACTTTGCTGAAGTTGCTTATCAACTTAAGGAGATTTTGGGCTGAGACAATGGGGTTTTCTAAATATACAATCATGTCATCTGCAAACAGGGACAATTTGACTTCTTCTTTTCCTAACTGAATACCCTTGATTTCTTTCTCTTGCCTGATTGCCCTAGCCAGAACTTCCAACACTATGTTGAATAGGAGTGGTGAGAGAGGGCATCCCTGTCTTGTGCCAGATTTCAAAGGGAATTTTTCCAGTTTTTGCCCATTCAGTATGATATTGGCTGTGGGTTTTTCATAAATAGCTCTTATTATTTTGAGGTATGTTCCATCAATACCGAATTTATTGAACATTTTTAGCATGAAGGGCTGTTGAATTTTGTCAAAGGCCTTTTCTGCATCTATTGAGATAATCATGTGGTTCTTGTCTTTGGTTCTGTTTATATGCTGGATTACATTTATTGATTTGCGAATGTTGAACCAGCCTTGCATCCCAGGGATGAAGCCCACTTGATCATGGTGGATAAGCTTTTTGATGTGCTGCTGAATCTGGTTTGCCAGTATTTTATTGAGGATTTTTGCATCGATGTTCATCAGGATATTGGTCTAAAATTCTCTTTTTTTGTTTTGTCTCTGCCAGGCTTTGGTATCGGGATGATTTTGGCCTCATAAAATGAGTTAGGGAGGATTCCCTCTTTTTCTATTGATTGGAATAGTTTCAGAAGGAATGGTTCCAGCTCCTCCTTGTACCTCTGGTAGAATTCAGCTGTGAATCCATCTGGTCCTGGACTTTTTTTGGTTGGTAGGCTATTAATTATTGCCTCAATTTCAGAGCCTGCTATTGATCTATTCAGGATTCAACTTTTTCCTGGTTTAGTCTTGGAAGAGTGTAAGTGTCCAGGAAATTATCCATTTCTTCTAGATTTTCTAGTTTTTTGCGTAGAGGTGTTTATAGTATTCTCTGATGGTAGTTTGTATTTCTGTGGGGTCGGTGGTGATATCCCCTTTATCATTTTTTATTGCGTCTATTTGATTCTTCTCTCTTTTATACTTTATTAGTCTTTCTAGTGGTCTGTCAATTTTGTTGATCTTTTCAAAAAACCAACTCCTGGATTCATTGATTTTTTGGAGGGTTTTTTGTGACTCCATCTCCTTCAGTTGTGCTCTGATCTTAGTTATTTTTTGCCTTCTGCTAGCTTTTGAATGTATTTGCTCTTGCTTCTCTAGTTCTTTTAATTGTGATGTTAGAGTGTCAATTTTAGATCTTTCCAGCTTACTCTTGTGGGCATTTAGAATACACTCCTTTTTGTGTTACAAGGCAATATGGAGATGTGATCATTCCTCTTCCTACAAGTATTAGCCTAATATTAAACTTATATTCTGTTTCTGGTATTACGTGTCTATGACTTTCTAGGTGTCCAACATTTAAATTCAATGCTCAATCATCAAAATAAAAGATATTTATATAATCAATTTCAAGGATATTTTATATGGCAATTAAACACTACACATGACTCCACCGAAGATATGACAACGTCGGTAGTGATGACCAAGTTTGCGCATGGGTAGGCAATGTCAATTATGCATTGATGGCTATCTAAATGACACTTAAGTATAAGACATATACCTTGATATTTAAATGTGAAAAAATTTATTTTAAGTCTATGAAATGTGGTTCATGCCAGATAGGAATATTGTTTTCTATATAGTGATGGATGAATCAGCCAAGTTACTGTCTCCATAGAGCTTACATTCTAGTGTGTATAGGCCAATATGAAATAAGCTCAAAATAAATGAGACAATTCTTACCCATGGTATATACTGAGAAGTAAAGAAAGAGCAAAGCAGTAGGAGGTCGAAGGGGTAGGGTTAAGGTGCTATTAATTGCACTGTCAGTGAAGGCCTTTCTGAGGATGTCATGAGTGAGATGAGTGACACTGAGACCTGAATAGGGAGAGGAAGCCATGGGGGATGATATTGGGGAAGTGCATTTGAAGCAGAGGGAGCAACAAGTAGAAGGGCTCTTGATCAGGCATGAGCTTGGTGCTGGAGAAACATAAAGAAAATCAGCATGGCTGGAGTTCAGTGAGTTAGAATGGTAGCAGGTGAAGGTGGAGAAGCAGGTTGTGAGGCTGTTTTGGCTTTAGTTTCTCTAAAGTTGAACTAGAAGATTAAGTATTCTTTTAGAAAAACACATTAGACACATTACTGCACATGGGTGTGTTTCATTTCAACCCTGTGTGGGGACTGAAAGCAGAAGGAAATAAGCCGAGCCTCCCAGGGTGCTTAGCATCTGTACTACATGCAATTTAGCACTTGGATATATGTCTCCACGTGTTACTTGCAAAGTGTGTAATCTGTTTTAGCCTTGTCACTCTGAGGGGAAAGGGCCGTGTTATATTGGTTCAATTAGTACGATATGGCTTCTCAAGGGATAGTTATGGCTGGGGGGAGGCAGGGGGTAGAAGAGGGTTGATGCAAAATCAGCGTGTTTCCTGGCAATTATATTAACCAGTTAGCACTTAAAAGGACTATAATTGGAACATCTTTCTGGAGGGCAATCTTGAAATACGTATCAACCAATCTAAGTTTTTTTTAATGCTTTTATGTTGAAAAGTATAGGAAAGAAATGATCAGGGCAAAGATGCTTCAACAGGGATGTTCATTGAACTGCTTTTAGTTTAATAGCAAAAAAGTTGTCAGCAATGTAATGCTGGAAAACAGTTACTATAAAATATTATTTAGTATTAAATTTGTGATGTAGATTTGTACTTTTTGGCATAAATGATGTCTAAAATATTTTAAATGTAAAATATGGGCATAGAGTATAATTCCACCTTTGAGAAACAATAAGTTTCTGTATGTAAGAAAAGAAAAAGAAAAAATATCTGTCCATCTACAAATATCAAAACAGCAGTTATTTCTTTGTATTGGGGTTATACATAGGCTCCCTTTTATCTTTACAGATGTTTATATTGTCTGAGCATTTTACAATGAATATACATTTTGTACATAAGATTATTAGAGGAAAAGCCTTTTTCTGTGTTAATAAAACAACAAGACAAGCTGCTTGTTGAGCAGGAGTTGAGTTAAAGGGTAAAACAGTGTATGAGGTAATGTCAAGAACACACTTGGGATACATTCAGAAGAAAGTGGCTCTGGCATTACACTTGACACATAATAGATAACAAATGGTGAGCGGTTGTTATGGGATGAACTGTGTCCCCTACAAAATCTGTATGTTGAAGTCCCAACCCGTAGTATCTCCGAATGTAACCACAGTTGGAAATAGTGGATGCCGAGCGCACATCGCGTGCAGCTTGCTGGCAGTGTTGACTGAGAGTCTAGAAGGGCTGGACTTGCGAAAGGATGACTTTGGCTAGGGATTTACTACCTCCGTCCTTGGAAGAGGATAAGAAAAATCTTAAAAAGAAACGGCTAGTGCGAAGTCTACATTCTTACTATATGCATGTAAAATGTCCAGGTTGCTACAAGATTACCACGGTTTTCAACCATGCTCAGAGAGTGGTTCTTGGAGTAGGTTGTTTAGCAGTGTTGTGCCAGCCTACAGGAGGAAAGGCCAGCCTCACAGAAGGTTAAGTTCCATAATTCGAATTAATCTACCAAGAGAATGTAATTACATTTGGTTTTGTAAGGTATACAACAGTGGTCTCCTATTTTGGTATCAGATTTTCAATAAAGTTTTGGTTATGCGCAAAAAAAAAAAAAATCATCTTTACAGAGGCAATTAACTTAAAATGAGGCAGGTAGGGTGGGTCCTGCTTCTAGTACGGATGTTTACAAAAGGAGGAAAGTCCATGTGAGGACACAGTGAGAAGGCAGCCGTCTGCAAGCCAAGGAGAGAGGCTTCAGGAGAATCCAAACCTACTGACACCTGGATCTTGGACTCGTAGCCTTCAGAACTGTGAGACAGTGAATTTCTGTTGTTTAAGCCACCCAATTTGTGGGATTCTGTATGGCAACTGTAACAGACTCATACAGTGGTCAAAAAATGATGGCTGCTGTTATTAAGAAGAGTTATTCAGCACTAGGAACTGCACTGAGGACTTTACATGCAGTATCTTATTTCTTCATCACATAGTCTTATGAATTAGATTCTATGATTCATGCATGTTCTGAAAAAAAAAGTAACTGAGGTCTAAGGGTCTTAAATAATTCATTGCATAGCTAGCAGTGTGGCAGAGCTTGGTTTTGAATGTCGGTTGTCTGATGCTGCAACTTCTGCTCTTAGATGCTGCACTAATATTAGTACGAATTTGTGACGGTGCACAAAGTTAGGATCCAAGAAAGTTAAGATGGCAACACCAATAAAACGGCACATTATTTCACTCTAGGTAATAAACGTATACAATATTTATATCTTTTTTGTTGAATTGAAAAAACCCTTCCTCTTTATTGCAAGGTAAAGAGATTTCATGGTATTTTGTTTGGTTTTGAACCACTAGGGGTATAATCCCATATAACTCAGTGGGAAGAGTAGTTGAGTACTGGAACTGGGACCAGGTCTCTTGGAAACTAAACAGAGACAAATAACAAATAAAGGAAGCAGTCATTTGGAATTTGAAACCCTTAAATATTCAGTGCTCCATGACAGTTTGCTTTTCTATTAACTTGGGGATGCTCTGTCATAAACTCTTCAAGTCAATGTTCTGAGGAAGGTCTTACCATTAGTGAAGAAACTTAGGTTCTGAGAGATGAAACAACTTTTCTGAACTCACAGTTCCGGACAGTGTTCTTTATCTCCAAAGTCAGACTGGCAGTGCAGACATACGTCTTCTTGCTCCCTGGCCATGCTTGAAGAGGACGGCCATGCTTACCCAGGGAATTAACCCTTTCTCTGTTACCATTAGTTTATACTTATTTCATGTTCACTCTTTAGAAGATATTCTGTATTTGACTGTATAGAGGAAAGTCTGAGTCCCTAAGTCCTCAAAACTTTGAACTGCAGATAATTGAAACTTGGAAAGTTTACTTTCCAGAAATAACTTACTGGAGACTAATTTGGAGAAAATAGGAAATCCCTCTTGTAATTCAAGATCTTAATAATGCCAATATTTAATCGTTTGTTGAATGCTTGCAATGTGCCAGGAACCATGAAATACACTTTCCCATTAAACATGAGGCATGTATTTCTCCAGCTTCTGAGAGGGTTGGCTGCTAACAGCTCAGAGCTTAGCCTCTCTCTAGGAATTTCCTTTAATCAAATGGGTGGCCCTTATCCAATGACTAGTTGATTAGGGTACAAAAGAAACAGTATAGCTCTAGAGGAGTCATGCAGAGATCCCCCTAGAGTTGGCTGGGGCTTCTCTATGGGTTATCTTCTCCCTCTGTCCAATCCTTGTTCCTCTAACTGCTTTCTAATACACCTCCTGCACTTGAATCTCCACCTTAAAGTCTCGTTCCTAGCGAACCTGATATAAATCAGAAACCAAATAAAATTTCATCCATCCATCCATCCATCCATCCATCCATCCATCCATCCCACCCTCCCTCCTTCCCTCCCTCCCTTGACTTATTTACCAGATACTATTAAATGCCTGTAATTTGCCAGGCAATATTCAAGGTCTTGAGGGTATAGTGGAATTCCTGCAATTCCTGAAAGCAAGATCTCTATTCTCACAGAGTTCCTTACTGTTTCTACATTTAAAGTGCTTTAGGCTAGTAGCATCATATCATTATTAAATGTTCTATAGTTATCTTTTAATTAAATGATAAAAAAAATTACCCTAGTCAATATAAATCCTGATTTGGATTACATCGTCTTCCACCTTGAATTACTAAATAGGATCTTCCCAGGTGTTTCCTAACTAAAATCCCTTCATCTCAGTCTGCCCTGACTTTTCTCTTCTTCAAAAGCATGTCTGATAATTTAAAGCATTCTCCTTGGCTACCTGATAGGATGCAGTTTTCATAGTGTGGCAAGCAGGATCTTTATACACTGGTTCCATTCAGTTTTTTCAGCTTAAACTCTGATTACTGGACTACTATAACCCAATTTCTTTCCATTAGACCCCACTGGTACCTGTTTTCCTTCTCTGTATAGAATAATTGCTATGATCGTGTTATTTTTTGTTCTTGAGACTTTCTACGTTATTTTCTTTCTGAAAGGCCACTCTGTCTCCCAGGTCATCTGCAGTGCCTCCATCAATATTTCTACTTACTAATCTTCTGGTTTGAATATCACGTTTTAAGTTTTTATTTTTAGCTATCCTCCAAATATCAATTGAACACAGTAGGACCATTTCTTTCTTTTCCATTCTGGAATGATATTTTGTGTACCCATCCTTTGTACGTGTTACCAATTTTCATTGCAGCTACTTGTTTGTGTCCTTCTTCCTTAATCAACTGTTACATCCTTGAGTGCAATGACTATGTCTTGTTAATTTTTTTTTTTCCCAGTCGGAGTCTTGCTCTGTCACCCAGGCTGGAGTGCAGTGGCACCATCTCAGCTCACTGCAGCCTCCACCTCCCAGGTTTAAGCAATTATCTTGCCTCAACCTCTTGAGTAGCTGGGATTACAGGCACGTGCCTCCACGCCTGGCTTATTTTTGTATTCTTAGTAGAGATGGGGTTTCACCATGTTAGCCAGACTGGTCTTGAATTCTTGACCTCGTGATCCACCTGCCTTGGCCTCCCAAAGTGCTGAGATTACAGGCGTGAGCCACCGTGCCCAGCATTAATTTTTATATCCGTAGGACTTTACAATGTGTATACAGCAAAAACTGGATATATTGCAGTTGAATGCATTTCTCATTCATCCAGTTCACTACTGGAGATACAAAATTAGCATTTCATTCCACTGGATTTCCTTTAAACAGTGAAAGTAATATTTTCATATTAGTTCCTCTAGGGTAAATTTCAACTGAGGAGAAATGGATACACGTTGTTGTTAGCTCTTTTCCTTTATTTAAATGATATATTTCTTTGTTTTGGCTGCTATTTACCATTGTCTTGTTGCAATGACTTAGCTCATAATGCAAATCTCTTCAGTCAATAGATACGCTTGAAATAGTTAGCTTGTGGTATGCTGTTTGAATAATTTTTCATCATTCAACCTTCCATCTGCATACCAAGTACTGTGGAACGGATGTGGGGGCTTCTGTTGGGAGAGGGAAATGACAGGAGAAGAAAATTGTAATGAAGATAAGGAAAAGGAAAATCTGGAAATGTTTTCCAGTTGGGCAGTGGCAATCATGGGTACCATAAGTAGTAACAGTTTAATTTTTAAGGATGGTTGTTTTCCCTGAAGACCTGCAGATATACAATTGGTACTGACTGGTATGTAAAAGTAGAAATGGCATTAGCTTTATCCCTTCACTCTTCCACTTCTACTTCCCCTTTCAGTCATAATTAGGCACCTTGTGGATCATTAAATCTATTGTGATCCCCGTCTCCCCACATTGCATCTGCCTCTCTATGTCCTCCCCTACATCATGCCCCTGAAATGCTCTTGTTTAGTCTCCTCTTCCATCAACCTTCCACGACTCCCCCACCAAATCAGAGCCATTTGTTTTTTTCTTTTGTAATCTCATGTTAGTTTGTCTGTCCCAATATTTTTATTCAGGTAACAACGTTTAATTATTTGTTCGTATGCCTGTCTCTCCTTTACAATCATTTGCTCCAAAGAGAGGATATCTTACCTTGGCATTCTTAGCAGTTTCGTAGTGAATGGAATAAAACAGTTGCTAGATATACATGTACTGAATAAATGATTAAATGATTCAGAAGAAATACTTATTGAGGGGTTTTTTACATATTACCTAACACAACTCTTGTAAAATGTCCGACCATTTCAACGATAATTAGTCTCATTGAAGAATATTTTGAAAAGATTAGTACATGGAAAAAGCACATTATAATTAGAAATACAATATATGTTTTTCTGTTTGTTTCTCTTCTGCCTAGAAATAAAAGTGTTTTTATAATTTAAGCCAGAAAACTTTATTTTTGGGTATAAGAGGATATCATTAGATGTGGCATAAACCTTTTCATATGTTGAGCATTTCAGAAACTAGAGCTTATATGTTACTTAAAATGTCAATGATGGAAACCTTATGGAATCTAATTCTTCACAGAAATAAATGATTCAAGTGTGCACAGTAGTCAGAATGTAAGGATTGCTTCAGATAGTATGTATTATGTAATATAAATATATATTATATTTTGTTTATATTTCATGAATTTTGTGATTGGTCATTATTGTTCCACCATGTCCATTACTTTCTTTAAAAATATTGAGCAATGGCTAGTTTAACCTTGTATATACCTGCTCATTCTAAAATCTTTCTCTGTATATTTTTCAGTATTATGAGTTTGCTATTTTGATGAGGAAAGAAAGTGTTGGTCAAACTTTTAAATAATCTACTTTTTGGTAGTATGAGTTTTTTATTTTGAGGAGGAAAGAATGTGATGGTCAAACTTTTAAATAATCTCCCCCCGAACTATTTGAGAAATACAAAATGTATGTCAGTGGCCCATATCAGCTATAAATGTTGAATGATATGGGTAAATTAGCTTTCCCTTAAACACATGTTCTTTACTCAGCAATTGTACTATTTACAATTCAGTTTCCAGACTAGCTTCTTCTAAAGTGGAAAACCATTTCTGTCTAATATCTTTCATTGACTTAAAAAACAGAACTTTTAAAAATATTTTTATATTAAAGTATAAAAAATATTTTAAATGGTGGCTTTGAAGAGTAGGGTCTGGTTATTGAAACAGAAATCCCCTAGAACTCACCAGAACATAGGGCACTGAAACTGGAAGAAATGTAATTCTGATGTATGGTTGTACTTGAGGCAAGCTGAACTCAAGAGGTGCTTAGGGAATTGAAAACCAAAATGTTCTGTCTTTAGTACTCAGTCAGGGTTAATGGAAGGAAAAGTGTCAGAGTCCCAGCTAAGGCAGCTGGTCCCTAAGGTCTGCTCTAGGTTACAATGTCATCTGCTCTGGTCTCTTAGGAGGTATGCAGTTGACAACGTGATAAGAAGCAAACTGGAGAGAGAAAGAAGCTGTAGACTAAGAAACAGCACAAACAAGCTGATTTGGCTCACATGCAATACTCCATCTTGAAAATATCATGATACTACCACTGGCATGTGTGTGTATGTGTGTGAGTGAGAGAGTGAGATTATGTATTTACGATTTTGTTTTCCCAATAGACAGTTAATTCTTAGAGGGTCAACTTTTGTATCTTTGGTAACAAGGACAGTGGGACACACATCTTCCTACTCCCCAGCACCTCCCGAACGTGCAAATATGCAGGAAAATAATGAGTTTCTTGCCTTTAATCCTACATTGATTTGACAGGTACTCAACTAATTATTGCAGAAGAAATACAAGGAGGGAGGAAGGAAGGAAACTTTATTCTGAATTTTGACTTTTCCATTAATCTTGACTTAATCTTGCCTTTTTGTTGGGAAAGTCAATTCTTGTATCTGAGATTCTTCATCTGCAAAATGATTAGGCAAGGCAGATCCATTTCATAAACATCTTTCAGAATCAATATTTTATCATTCCATTGAAATCCGTAAGTATGAAAAGAAATAAAATTATAAAATGAATTTGCTGGGGAAGTACTTTATCTAATCCAATGTTGAGGAAGTAAATGGTACCAATATCTGCTGCCATTTTCAAACTTACTTATTATCAGCCTTTATTGAAACACATGGGCTGCCCTGCAGCTCATGTCACTGGAGTGTCAGAGGGGCGTGAAACTGAGGAGGACCATTCAGAGAAAGGTACTTCTTTAGTTTCAAAGAAAACTCAAATGATGTCCAGCCTACGTACCTTCCTTTTAAACAATGCCAACACTTTTTAGGGGATAACAAACTTCTTATGGAGGGCTTTCAGAATCACAGAGAATAGTCATGTGACACAGGGCAAATTTTTAAGAACAGGGTCTGGTTTTAATATTTCTGAAAAAATGTGTAAAGTTTGTATAAGCTGTAGGAACTGTATAGAAGCTGAGAATATTGATGATAATGATGATTATTATAGATGTTCTTTATTATAATTACTTCATCTTTTTTAAAATTATACTTTAAGTTCTAGGGTACATGTGCACAACGTGCAGGTTTGTTACATATGTATACATGTGCCATGTTGGTGTGCTGCACCCATCAACTCATCAGCACCCATCAACTCGTCATTTACATCAGGTATAACTCCCAATGCCATCGCTCCCCCCTCCCCACTCCCCACAATAGGCCTCGGTGTGTGATGTTCCCCTTCCCGTGTCCAAGTGATGTCATTGTTCAATTCCCACCTATGAGTGAGAACATGCGGTGTTTGCTTTTCTGTTCTTGGGATAGTTTGCTGAGAATGCTGGTTTCCAGCTGCATCCATGTCCCTACAAAGGACACGAACTCATCCTTTTTTATGACTGCATAGTATTCCATGGTGTATATATTCCACATTTTCTTAAAAAAATATGGAACGCTTCATGAATTTGTATGTCATACATGTGCAGGGGCCATGCTAATCTTCTCTGTATCGTTCCAATTTTAGTATATGTGCTGCCGAAGTGAGCACAATTACTTCATCTTTTAAGTGGAGATGCCCAACCTGTTATCATTATTCTCTGACAGAAGCTCATAAAAAATGTTACTAATGCATTATTAATACATTTTAAAATCTTGTGATAAACTCAGTTTCATGTAGGAAGAGATGATGCTAAAGTAGATAGCACAGGAATTTTGGGATCATATGTACATATGAAATAAACACCAAGTCAGTCTTTTAGTATATATGAAATGTTGACAAATCAATAAACATCTCTGTCCCTGTGTTTGTTAATACAAATAAGGAAAAAAGTAATACACACACAATGTAAATATCTCTGAACCTCAGTTTTCTCTGTGTAAGTTGGTCTTTCTATTTCAATATCAGTGCATTTTGGAGGATTGACCAAGAAAACACATGGTCACCTTCTAATAGAGTGTTGAGAACAAGGCAGACATTTGGTTTTTCAGCCCAAATTTATTGAAATAACCGTTATTTCCCAACAATAAATTAAAAAATCACAATCTATGTCTTTATGAATATTACTGTTTAGTTAATTCCTTTAAACTTCCCACATTTCTGAATTAACAGAGAACATATATTCAAGGGAATATGTATTAGAATGGTGAATATTGACAAGGGTAGCGTGGACTTGTCAGTTAAGAACAATGGTCTCTGTTCTAGGGTACAGGGAAAAAAAAAAAAACAAAAAAAAAAACAAAAAACCCAACGGCAAGAAAGAACCCAATGCCAAAAGGGGCCGACACGATTGAAGAGCAGCCTTCATATTTTGGTGGCAATAATTGTATTTGAAAATAACAAAAGTTAATTATTTGAATATAGTCTGTTACTAGACTTAGTTGTTTAAAAATAGCAAGCATTCCCTAAAAATCTCTGTAGCTTTTTCATGCCTTGTTTGAAGTCTTAAGTCCGGAAGGAACCCAGCACTTGTTGAGCATCTTAATGTTGTATTTGTTCATTTAACTGTCTCAACAAACTTATTTGAAAGTAGCATTTGTAAGCATCCCCATTGTATAGATGAGGAAATTTGAGAAATTAAAAAATTTTCTCAGGGTCAAACATTTAATAAATATCTCACATGGAATTGAACTCAGATCTATTAGGTTGGTGCAATAACTTTTGCACCAACCAATCTAATAATTGGCCTAAAAAAGTTATCCCACTGCACTTTGTTAAAAAATATCAAAGAAGAAAGAAAAAAAAAATAAGTGGAATAAAATATTTGAGGGATGGAGTGAAGAAGAGAGAAATTCCTTGTACCTTTAGGATGACAATATGCACAATTTATCTTCTCAAATATTGCATATAAATAATGGCGAACAAGTTGTCTGTCAAATAATAATGAACTCCTCACAAATCCAAAAATTTTCACCAACTGCTGAGTAAAATGATCAGTTGGTCACTGCTCATTTACGTTGTCATATTTTTGTTTACTTGAATTTATTTTTTCTCTAAATTATTTACGGAGTTGACATTCTGTTATTTGCACAAAGTATCTCAGTAGATCTTTGGCATTTTCCTTAGTATTGACAATAGTTTATGTAATTATGTGTAGGTGTTTCTGGATGCTTTGAAAACTGATTTGAATGGCTAATTTAGCCACATAAACAAAGGATGAGAAAGTTTCTGTGTCATGATTACATACGTGTGAGTATGTGTTTTCTCAACTGTTTAATTCTATCATGAATAAAAGGACAGGGGCCTCTCTTAAGGCCTATAAATCGTCTATCAAAATAAGAGACAAGTCAAATGTAAAGAAGGTAAATAATATAGTTCAAGCAGGGAGGACAGGGAGAGCACCAGGACAAATAGCTAATACATGCGGGGCTTAATACCTAGGTGACAGCTCGATAGGTGCAGCAAACCACCATGGCACATGTTTACCTGGGTAACAAACCTGCCCGTTCTGCACATGTATCCTGGAACTTAAAGTAAAATAAAATTAAAAAAAAAAAATATATATATATATGACTCAAGACTGCTCTCTTCATTCAGGAAAGGAAGGATGGGAAAATATCGTAGGAATTCTGTCTTCTTGGAGATAGGAAGTTGTCTGGAGATACAGTGGTAGAAATCTCCAGGAATACAGCTTCCTAGAAATTCTTCCTTCCTTGCAGATTTCTGGCACAAGTAAGGCATACAAATACGCTATTACTGGTTGGAGATTTAGTCCCAATCGCACATTTCAAATTCCCTTGGAGGACTCTTTTTACCTGGAGAAGTTATATCTCCATATCACACTATAGCTAAAACACATATCATAGCTCTTGTCACTCAAGTATGAGCAGGCCCAAGAGAGGAAAGGGGAAAAGCAGTTGTAAATGTGGTGGTTTAAACATGACTTAGGTGACTCTCAGTATCCCCATTGTAATTAGCCACATGTGTTAAAAGAGAGTACTCAGTGGTATGCTTGATATTTTCACTGCTGTGAAATCTCCAGCCTCTTAATCTGTGACACGTTAAACTGTTCTAGAGTTTGAGCAGTTCAGATAAGCATCCTTCTTTAAAATGTAGGAAAGAGCAATGGGACCAATAAGAGCCTAGTGCTTCTTTTAAAGCTTTTATATCTTACAGGATTTTTGTTAGGAGAAAATACGGTAGGTGAACGAGTGCATATTAAACAGCCCACTGTATGGCATTTGTGACACCTTGTAAATAAATTGTTATTAAAACTCCTAGCCTATTATTAGCCTAATTATAATTATTCCTTAAATATAAAGTATATAATATGGACTAACAGAATAAATAAGCCAGCCAGAATTTTCATTAATCTCATGATGTTGCTACATTATAGGAGAAATTATAGCATATAAATTAAAAAAATAAGATGTTAAAATATATAAATATATAAATAAGAATATATGGTATTAATGTTCTTAATATTAAGTATTCAGCAAATATCCTAAAACTCAATGCTATTGTTCTTGTTTAGATACATCTGTTCACTTAGAAATCCATGGGATCTGATGTAGTTTGGATATTTGCTCCACCTAAATCTCATGTTGAAATGTAATCCCCAGTGCTGGTGCTGGGGTCTGGTAGGAGGTGATTGGCTCATGGGGGAGGGTCTCTCATAAATGGCTTAACACCATCCCTTTGATGCTTTCCTCCCACTAGTGATTAAGTTCTCATGAGATTTAGCTGTTTAAAAGTATGTGGCACCTCCCACCTCCTCTTGCTCCTGTTTCCATGTGACCTGCCTGTTCTCACTTTGCCTTCTGCCCTAATTGTAAGCTTCCTGAAGCCTCCCCAGAAGCCAAGCAGACATCGCCACTATGCTTCCTGCAAAGCTTGTGGAACTGTAAGCCAATTAGATATCTTTTCTTTATAAATTACCCAGCCTCAGGTATTTCTTTATAGCAACGCATGAGCAGCCAAACACAGGAGCCAACTCTCCCATAAGGTTGCCTCAGTTAGAACATAGCTGCCTCACTTGTGTTCTCCATCAAAGCTAGATCCAGGTTACATACAATGTTTCAGGTAGTGGCTCCTATGTACAAAACTACATACAGTTGTTCCTCCATAGCCATGGATTCCACATACATGCATTGAACAAACTATGGATCTAAAATATTTGAGGGAAAAAATGGTGCTAAATTTGTACAGACATTTTTTTCTTGTCATTATTCCCTAAACAGTACAATATAATGCAATTTTCATAGCATTTCCATTATATTATGTATTATAAGTAATCTAGAGATGATTAAAAGTATACAGGGGGATGTGCCTGGGTTATATGCAAATACTATGTCATTTTATAGCAGAGACTTTAGCATCTGCAGATTTTGGTATTTGCAAGGATCTTGGAACCAATCCTCCGTGGACACTGTGGGATGATTGCATCTATCTTTCTCTCTATTCTGTTTCCCATGAAACTGTGTTGAGAACAAAACCAGTGATCAAAATAACTTTTAAATAACATTTCCTCAATTATTCAGGGATTTTTAGTAAAAATTGAGTTTTTGTCAGTCATTCAAAAAACGCTCTAAAACTACCCAAACTGTCTTTTTTTTTTTATAACTTTTTAAGAATAGATGCATTTAAGTCTAGTAGCTAAGGCTTAATCTCTTCATTTTCTTGTTATAATCAATTTAGGCTATTTATCTGCTGAAATAAAATAAAAACATAAACTAACTCAGAAATTAAAGACAGGCTTGTGTTGCTCATCCTCCATGGGCCCTGTCTTTAAATATTTTAAATTTGTGCGAATAATCATGGTTGTCTTCAAAGTCAAGTGATGCACATTTTATTAAGCATTAAATCACACATGAATTTTTTTTCCTGTGCTATCCCACTCTTGCTTCAAATTTCTGTGATTTGTATTGAACTTGTGTCATGTATTTCACTTGTACAATCCTGTAATTTTCCTTTTTATTTGTTCACTCGTCATTGTTGGCATAAGAGAAGATTTGACCCCATCAGTTTTCTTTCTATGCCTCAATTTTAATGACTATATGCTTTAAAGAATAAATTCTAAAACTTTAATGTTTTTCTCTTCTGTTGACTGAAAGCTGTCATTCCGATAGGAGCAAAACATTGTATTTTTAAACAAATAAGAATGTTCCAATATGTATATAATAGTGTAATGTGATGCGATTTGACAATTATACCTCAATGCAGAAAATATTATCTATTATAACTCTAAATGGGAAAAATAGTCTTCTTTCTGAGAGTAACCAGATGCAAAATGCTCAGTGGGATATTGCAGAATCTTTGTGATTTGGGTAAAAACTTTGACTCTTGATCTGACACTTCTTTATGTATCAGCTTTGATAGCAAGTGCATTAACAAGTTCTAATGTGACAACTTCTTCCTCAGTATAATTTTGGAAAACATTAAGATGGCCTACTCTTTTGGAGACTGCAAGGTCAAAACCATGGGAGACATCTATTCTGTACTTGTTGAGGCGATATCCATTGAATTCTGATGCTTCTCTCCATCAGAACAAAGAAAATAGTGCTTTTAGGGCCTCACAAACAGTGATTTATTAGGGGATTTCTTAAAATGAACAGCTGCTAATTTTCTAATGACTGGAAATGAGGATATAAAAGGTATTTTTCAGCGGTGAGATTCAAGGCCTTCAAGAGCATCACTCCAAGAACTCACACACATGCACGTGATTGTCCTCCCTCTTTACTCCTTGTTTCTCTTGCTTGGTTCTGTGGAGAACTTGCTACTAGCCTTTGGATGCAGACCTTATTTGATTAGGGCAAATTCCATTATGATACTTAATCTTGGTGTTTCTTTTGATAAATGCTTTAGCTTTGGCATCTGCCAATATTCCTCGGAGGTCCAATCACCGGTGTACTTTTTATCCTGTTACTTAAGTGTTGGTGATGACTGCTTATAACTAGAAGGGGTAAATGTGTTTCTCACATATTACAGAGTTTCATGCACATGGAAGTTTGAAGCAAAAAAAAAAAGGGTGTATTAAGATTCTCCAGAGAAACAGGAACAATAAGAGATATATAGAAATATAGAGATATAGAGAGATAGAGAATATCCATCAATCCATTCATTCATCCATCTATTATCCATTCATCCATCTATCATCTATCTATCCTATCTATCTATCTATCTATCTATCTATCTATCTATCTATCTATCTA